>NC_091142.1:31220357-31525858 GCF_041381155.1 Argopecten irradians | reverse complement strand
GTATTTGATTTTTATAAATTAGTTCCCTTTTTAAACCCCAAGTTTCACTTTAAAACAAGGCTACATCCAACACTTTCTGGGAAAAAAATTGTTATAGAGCAAACATTTTCTTGAAGGGACCACGAAATCACTCCTATCAAAAGATAATTCGTTATAAGGAAATCCGCTATACGTTTCTCAAAGAAGTATAAATAAAGAGGAGCCAAAAACCCAAGGTTTGAATTTACTTCGTAATAAATAAAAATGCGTATCAAGCAGATTCGTCTTAAGGAAGTTTTACTGTATATTGACTTTATTCATCACTGTGTGTATTTACTATATGTCTATGCCTTTTGACATTTGTTTGTTAAAATATTTATTTCATTTGCTTGATATTGTTGTTTCTGTTATTAATAAGAAGGTGTAAAAGTCTATAACATGATGACTAGTTTTCACTGTAAAGTCATTTTTCAATATGTATCCATAAAGAACATGTAGAAGTTGATTATCATATATGTACATGTAGATAAATTGGAAACATACATACATGTACATCCCCAACCCGGCAAGTTCACTTTTTAATTCTGCTTCTTCCAGTTTCATTTCTAAATATTTCCTCAAATATATAAATGCTCTGATTGGACATTGTTTTACCGTCTTTGTGAATTTGGTAACCGAACTCCACTAAAAGAGTTTATACAAAAGTTTTACCACACAAATTAGCATTTAATTGTGGTTTAAAGGAGCCCCATAGGTCCATTAAATATCGCAGATTTTAATAAAGCTTTATTAGAGCTTTATGCTCCGTTAACTTTAATGGACGTTTGTGCAACATCATATTTTCTGGAAATGACGTCATCAAGTTAATGACGGTTTAATGAAGGTTTAATCCTCGATTAACTTTTAATAGACCTTTGAACAACTGGCCCCAGATAAATAAATACATGGAACTAACTGACCATTAGTATCTGTTATATGTAGAGCTATGACACGTATTAAGAAATAAAATGGCAATAAAGTAAAATAATTACAAAAATAAAAGAAAATAGTACATATAAAATACACAGTTAAAAACAAAAACAATAATGAGGTCACAAAAATCCAAACCACTCTTCGGAATAAGTATTAAATATTGAATTTTATCGGAAATACAAATATGTGTAAAATGGAAATTTTGATCAATATCGCGCTAGTACAAACAGGCTTCCATACTTTTTTCGTCAATGAAACAGGGTTATCAAAACTGGCAAACTTTTAAAACTTAAATACATCGTAATGACAGAACCATTACTCATTAAAGATAAATTAAAGCATACACTGACAAAATATCGAAATTCAGATATGTTTTATTTAACATAAATACAATTATGTCGTCGTCATTTTGTATTTCCGTCGGGTAAGTTACCGTCACCGATCGCTAACCATTTCAACACTTATAGACATCTGTGAAGCACATGGTACTATGTATAATATAACTTAAAATAATCATGAACTTAGCTCACACTATTATAAAACCTGCCAATGATGCACGATTTTCAACGGAACGCTGTATAAAGGGAGACGTTAGTGAAGAAGGCAGTTAGTTAGGAAGAAAGGACAAGATAAGATCCTAACTTTAGTCGCCTTTTACGACCATGCGATCGGGGGCAGCAGACACGCTCTATGATCTGCAGGCTCACATAATCAATGACAATAAAATATTTGTTGCTTTCAAATAAACATAATCTCAATGTCATATGAATACACACTCATTGGCTGACCGGACTACTTCTACTTTACGCTTCGATAAGATAAAGCGTCATATGATAATCTAAACTTACTCATTTTATCTTTACATGGGTTTGTTTTAATTCCATGTTAAATTAAACGACGTTTCAGTCTTATATGGTTTAAAGGCGGCACAGACAATATGTTATGCTCGTCAGTATACGTGTGGAAAGAACGGAACCAAACATAGAAACAATCTCTATTTTATACTCACCGGTGCATAGTAGTAGGTGGATTTGACCTTCCTAGTAATGATCCCCTCATTTAGTACCACCCCCCGGGCCATGGTTCTGGTCGAGGAATGAACCACCTGATTTCCACTCTCTTTCCTGAAAATATCGTGAGACAAAGAACATTAAATACAGTAATGTTTTAGTGATAAAAGCTGTCTAGGAATTGTCTTAAATGTAAAAGAAATTAAAACCAGCGACCGCACAAATGCCTTGAATCCAATGCGCGCGGTTGTATTACGGCCGCGTCTCGGCAACAGTGGAAGATAGGGATCTAGAAACCGTCGGGTGTGCTACAGTTGACAGGGACGCACTGAGTGATTTCTTTTGGGTAGTTGACACGGTACGGTATAGGACCTCCGAGAGCTAAGTGTTTTCCGACTTGTGCGAGCTCATAAACATAATGTGTCTTGCCTCAAATCCTTCGTCATTAAGGAACTGAATCGCAGTTGCACGTAAACAATGCAGAGTGTAAGATTTTGTAACCGAAGCTGCTTTGCATATTTCTGAGAGGAGTTAGAAAATGTACGCTTTGCCAACTGCTTGCTTGTAAACCAGACATCGTTTGAGTATAGAGCAGTGACTGCAGCCTTCCTGTACTGGTCGAAAAGGTGAGTGGCACTTTTTTCAGTTTTTTCGATACGGAGTTTTAACATTTTACAGGACAACATGGAGAGCCTGTTGCATACATCCGCTTGTCAGAGGGTGCTGACCCTGAATCGATTCCACCTTGGTGATTTTTCTGTTGCGGTTCGACATTAAGGGTGACATATTCGCCACTCTCCTCATTTTGAAAGGTAAATGGGTTTTAAATTTATGGTGGAACTCCATCCCTCTGGAAACAAAGTGAATTGACAGATTGTACCAATTGCAGTGCCTCAGTACAATTGGACATCTTGTAGCGCCTTCAAGGAACTTGATTATCTTTGATAAATCTGATTTATCGATTACCTCCTAATGTTTAGTTGGTTTGGAAAGACCCGTTTTTGTTCTCTCTTTCAACATACCGTCTAAACAGCCGTTGGCCGTTTTAAACTCCTTGTCTCGCGCTATGTCAATATTCCTGTGAATGTCCGACAGGAAACGATTGATTCCAGCACGAATACTCAAAAGGCTATTCCTGTGGTAAAGGTCTTGATCAGCTGTGTGACTGGGTTTCGGTCGTGTTTCAACATAGAATTTGCCACACTGACAGTGTGGAAAAAGTGACAGTGCTAGTTCTTCAGGTGCAACTTTTTCCATGTCTATTTCAAATTCATTTCTTTCAATGCTCTATTCTGTAATGCATTAAAGAAAATTTTTTAGTTTTGTTAATTTTAATATTCTTGTGAATCTTTACGAAGGGCCGTTTGCGCCTTTGGATTGACAGGATTGACGGGATTGAAATAGAGTTTCAACCTCTTCCTCTGTTGCAACTTTAAATCATTTTAATGGAGGCTGATCTAGGTCTGTTTTGGTACCTTCCTTTAATATTCCATCTATGTTCACTGTTGCAAAATTCGAAGCTGAAATTGGATCAACAACTGGCATTTCTGGAGGTGGAAGTTCCTCAAAAGCAGCCTTTTTAAGATCAGGCAATTCCATTAAAGTGCTTTCAATTATTGCTTCCGCATATTCAGAGATTTCTTCAGAATCCATGCTTAGAAGTATTTCTTCATCGCATTCTTTCACTGCCATGATAGGCCTACCAATATCTGGAATTTCCTCATAATTTTTGAGTTCTTGAGGCAGTCCAATACTAAAATTGATGCCAGGGCTGTCAAGATCATGCAGATCAGGGCTGTCCATTGTGACTTTAACAGTTGCAGACGACACAGTCTGAGACTGATCATAATTTCCATGAGAATTCTGGAAATATTTGATTATTTTTTATTTTATTTTAATCATATAAACATTCCTAAAATTATTTATTATTGGTAATTTTTTGAAATAATGGATGTTTTTTGTTTTTATTTCAATGCTTATAGATCTCTTGTTGCTAAGCTGAACCAAGCACAGGGAGTTTCCTGGAATGTGGCGGTCATATTGGTTTGGTTTGTTTACATTGGTTGCGCATATGTATTACTACACCAAGTCTTGGCTGCATTTATACACTCATAATGCAGATCAAGATTAGCATTACAGTAATGGGGGTCTGTATGACTAAATGTAAATATATAGGACTATGAATACCAGAAACCACTTTCTTAACAGGCGATACAAGTTTTTTGTGTGAAAACTCGAAAGCAAGTTCAAAATAGTTTACATCTATCCTACGTCCTTCGTGTGGGAATCTAAATAAATAAATGTTACCTTTTCATCGCCTCGATGACAGGGGCCGCCTCTTCAGATCGTTCGAGGTAGGAGATATCAAGCTGTGTGTAGCTGGTCTTCACTGTTCTGGAGAGGGGTAAGAGGGGGTGGCTCAGCGTACGTCCCTTACTGTCTATGATGAACACATACGACAAATCGCCTTCGTTAAAAACAGCGGCTTTCGAGAAGAGATCGCTTAGTTTCACATCGGCACATGCAACTCCCAGCAGTATGTCAAGGTCGGTCTTGTCGTATGCGGGCAGACAAACAGATATCAACAAACCTAAAAAATGAAAGCAGAATCATGTTCTATTTTTATCTTTTATTTATCTTATCATATGTAGTAATACATGCCGGTATTTGCTTTAAATAATCATTGATCATTTTTTTAAAATGGGATGTTTTTATTTTTTTATTTTCATAATTTAGGGATTAAAAATTACACATTATTCTATTCAAGCCTGTATGGTCCAAACCGTGAAATTCCGGTAACGTCACGCAATATGCCAAATAGACATCTTTCATTGAGAGCTTTATACACTGAAGAAACGAGTAAGCCAACATATTGTCTTTTTGCACATCAGTGTGGTATTTTATTTCCGAAAAATATATATCATTAAAAGTATATCATATGGAAATAGATAGTGTTTTGATAGCTTACCAATGCTTGAAAATGTGTCTATGAATGGGTCTGAAACCACAGCAGTTGTACTGGAGGATTTAAAGAAACTGTAATAGCTCCCCATTTTAGATCGGACGGCTTCAGCGATGTCAATGTTTTCATAAAAGCCAGGCTGAAAAGTAGAAATACAAAATGAGTTTTTTAATATATGCATATAAAACATATATTATTATATTATTTTATATCATTTATTATATTATCTTTAAATCTCAGTCTCGGAATGATGAACATGATTGCACAGCAGAATACCGTACATAATGCGGATGTAATCATATTTATTTGGCGTTTGGTATGAAAGCGTCAAAATCAAACACACCTAAAATTGATTACATAGGTACATCTGTAGCTGATATATCATTTTCCGACTCTTTTAGGTAAAATAATTATATGTCCATTTTCTTTTCTGTATAGATATTAGGAAGTGAATACATGGATATATTCTTCTTCGTTTGTCAATCAAATGTGAACTTATGTATATAAACATTTTGTTCAGACGCTGTATATAGATTAATTTACACACTATTGATTACTAATGTGAACGCTGCTCAGATACTCCACCACATTGTGGAAACATAATTATGGTAAGGATATATCTAGTAAACCAGATAGAAAATAATCACACTTAGTCTATATTGTTGTATCTAATGTTATGTATGAAGACATGTATATAGCTACTACAGGCTGAGTCATGAAATTTTAACTACTCTTTTGTACAAAACTGCAAAATATTCCCGATGCCAAATTATCCCAATTCAAGGTACTCAAGTAATAAATTTAACGGTTACGCGTAAAGAACCCTACGGAATTTCTAAAATATTTGTCTAAGCGTAAGACTCTTGAACCTAGAAAGCATGAGGGCATTGATGATTTGATGATGAAACTAAGGATGTTATTTCTTCAGAAGCGCTAATTTGTATTTCCATGTTGTATTTTTGTTTAACTTATTTGTGTTAATTGACTTAACGTTAATTACCCTATCGGGTTTGTATATCAATGATTGACACAGATTGGCTTTATTTTCAAAAAAGCTTATTGTCCATTGATGATGTGTTGATTGCTTATAGTGCAGTCTAGAAACAAAACATATAACCCATATAAAACAAACCATTATCTAAACGGGAAGTTTAAAGGTCAGTGTTGGAGCATACAAAATGTAGTCATGTGAAGTTTGATTTACTTGGTATCAAGTTTGACATATCGATGATCCATCTGGCATCGTGAGTTGACCAGGATGCTGTTTTCTAATAAGCGTATAAATTATCGATCTTACCTTAGTCGTCCCAGCGGCTGGGTTGTTCCGAGACTGCACGGATATATTACGTAGCATTAATTCGGCGCTGGTACCCGGTACTAAATCTAATTAAAATAGCAGATAATTAATCGTGTCCTGAACAAAACATCATTAAACAACAGAATATTAATCGTGTCCTATACAAAACATCCTTAAACAGCAGAATTTTAAACTGAAATTTTACTTATTTCTATTTCTCGAACGATTCCTTTGATTAACCTGTAACAACGCACTGTCCATTCGTTTTTAACCATTTCATAGGTGTCGATTTAATTATCTCAAATTAAGTTGGGTTAAAGATGCTCCACCGCTGACAAATGGTATTTTTTCACTATCAAAAACAGGACCAGACGATTTAGTATTTTTCATCAGTTACAAAAGTTACTTACTTTACACCATTACCACCGTTGAAAAGCTTGAGTTTCTCATTTTACTTCAAGTTAAAATTACAAAAAATAATTAATTGCATCCCGAAAAAATTCCGTGGCACTATATCCTATATGGAATGAACTACTGATTGTGCATGGACCAAAGGCAAAATAAATTATTTTATATATTTTTTGTGTTAATCAGACATATAAATACACGATTAAACACCAATTATTGTTCAAATGATGGGTATCATTTATGTTCTGTCGGCGGTGGAGCATCTTTAAGGTTAGACTAATGATATGAGTAAATTGCTTTCATCGTCGTTAATTCGTGATTATAGCATCGTGTAAAACAGTACCTTTTTGTGTGTGTGTGGATTACGTATTTTGACGTGTATAAGGTTAACTGTACATACCATTTCCTAAGCCGTACACCATGATAACGACACGGTTTCGAAGTTTAGCGTTCTCATCCCGTATAACATCCAATGGGCTCCTCGTGGAGGGAAAGTCTGCTCCGTCAGATAGAACCAGGATAACCTGGGCTGTAAATCAAAGACAAAGGTATGCAATAAATGATGATGAGGGGGAGTATGTAAATCTATAATTTGTAATTAGAATCAGATAAATAAAATCTCACATCTTTCGTCGTCTTCTGTTGGTGCTGACGAATTCTGGAAGTAGTGAAAGGCCGCTTCTAATCCAACATTAATGTCAGAATTTCCGGTGACGTCTATATGGCCAATGAATTTAGACAAGAATCGCTCATTGTCAGGAGTATATAGCGACAGTTGGTCGGCATAGCAACCAGACGTCGGTTTGTAAGAATTAGGGTCGAACGTCACAACGGCAAACTAAAAGTACAAATTTATATTACATAAAGCCTTTAAAAATAGTTATGAACGATATCGCTAAAAGAGAGATACTGTATATATTGTTGGCCTCAACAAAATATCATTGTACAATTTAAACGTTATTTTAAGATATAGATATAAATTATAAATCTATGTTGTCGGCTTTCCTTGACTTTATGGATTTGTTTTTATTTTAAGCATCATTTCTGCTAAATAATGGCGAATCCAAATGATTATCTCATATAAATTACATATAAAGCGTGAGTGTTTGGAACTGGCATAACAACGACATAATAGTATAAGTTTTTTAATCATAATAATTTAAGATTTCTCATTTCTTCTTGGAAGTAAACAGAAAACCTACCCGTTCCCTTTTCGCCACAGTATGTCAAGGGATTTGCAGAAAAAAAATGTAACTACATTCGGTTTACTGTAAACCTACTTATTTTAGCGGTACTTTTATTTCAGTGTTTTTCGCACTGTCTTTGAAGCGCTAATTCATGCACAACGCTATATTTTGTAAAAGAGATTTTTCGATATTGAACCATCGAATTCCATGTGCTCATTTCTAACCTCACTAATAATTCGTAATTAACATTGTTACGCATTTGCGCTAAACTTTAAGTTTGACTGCTTGACTGTGCTAATATAAGTACGTTTATAGTGTAATGTATAAGGTGTTTATGTATGTCTGTTTACCCTGTCGTTAGGATTAAGTGTCTGTAGTGTCGTTGTGGCCACCTCCTTGGCCAGCTTGAGTCGTGTCCGGCCAGTGTTGTCTGTATTGTGCATAGAGGGGGACGTATCCACCAAAACAACGATATCTTTGGCCATTGGTGTGGCTGCTGTGGCATAGTACGGTCTGCAAACATTATATTCATCATATTTCAGTAACAGGGCGAGAGTAGTGTGCCGCCAGCCGGGCTTGAACCTGCGACCCCGGACTTAATGGTCTGCCGCTCTACCAACTGAGCTAAAGTGAAAATCCCCCTAGCTAGCGCGAAGTTAGAAGACGAACGTATCACTATGTACAGTTACGACATGCTACATTACTATGACAACAGGAAACATTATATCAACATTCAATATTAGAAGGTGGGGCTGAAGTTGGATCCGAGTTCCGTTTAACACAGTCCTTGCAAGTACTGGCCAACAAGCTTTTGGTTTGTTTGTTTATTTTTACGTCCTATTAACAGCCAGGGTCATGTAAGGACGTGCCAGGTTTGTTGGTGGAGGAAAGCCGGAGTACCCGGAGAAAAACCACCGACCAGCGGTCAGTACCTGGCAACTGCCCCACATGGGATTCGAACCCGCATCCCAGAGGTGGAGGGCTTGTGGTAATATGTCGGGACATCTTAACCACTCGGCCACCGCGGCCCCACAAGCGGAGTTCTGTTTACTATGATTCCTACTTCTGATTGGAAGTTTCAGTTACATGAAAACAAAGTAAAAATACTGTAGAGTTCTTAAACGGAGCTGACATGCAGACCTAAGTTCCGTTTAATCTTGAACGGAACTAGGAATCAGACCCGAGTTCCATTACTACCAGACCCAAGTTCCGTTCAGAGTTCCGCTTGGTATCAACAATATTAGCTTAAACACATCTCGGGTCTGGTTCCTAGTTCCGTTTAAGTTGAGCGGGACTAAGAACTCACAAACAACTTCAGTCCTCCGAAGGGTAAAAGATAATGGAAAGCTAAACTTTGTCGAAGACATCTGACTATTAAATCTAGTTCACATGAGTAAAACAAACATCCCGCAATAGCGAAGGCATTTTTCAATAGAGTAACGCGCGTGTGTCAATGGTATTAGAAAGTGCTGTTACCTTCGATCAAGTAATAATGTTTTGGGTACATATAGATATAAGACTAGGCGTTACCTGAATCGCGGATCGAAAGATTCGCATGATGTGGTAGACACTTTAGCTTGTGGATATAGAATAGATGTGCCATTCTCACTACCAAAATACTGCCACAACAGCTTATTGCTATTGGCTTCGTAGTTACTTTCCATCACCGACCCAACAGCCGCGTTTGGAAACTTTTTTTCGACAGGAGACTTCGGCGATACAGTCCAACATGGCGCAGTAAAGGAGATCTGATACATAAAGAAATTCATACAATGGAAATCGTAAATTCTATGTATACAACATATGAATTGTATTTACTTAGATAACTTCATATATATACATGTATACAACATATGAATATATGATAAATAAATGTTGAAAATCCTTGTGATGGAATTAAAACACTAAAAAACAAAACTAAAACGCATCTTCCAACTCTAGCGCAGTAGTTGTGAAAGCGCTAGAGATGGCAGATTTGTTTTAGTTCCGTTTTTAGTATATATATATATATATTCAAATTCGTAGACCTAAATTAATACTGGAATATATTAGAAGCAGGTCCATGTTCAGAATGCGTGATCTTGAGTTATGGAAAAGAGAACCAGAGAACCTGTCTTGTTTCTGCTACATGTTAGGAAGGCTATACGTAGTAGATGTATATTGTTTGATTATGTTAACGTCCTGTTAACAGTACGTGTTATTTAACAAAGTTAGGGAAAAATAACCAATGACCAATGGTCAATATCTGGTAACGTGCCCATATGGGATTCGAACTTACGACCCAGAGGTGGAGGTGTTTGTACATCTAATTCAATCGGCTAGATTTTACACCATCAGGTAGATTGTTTCATACAACGTGATGGAGCCCAGCCTATTGTGGTTTCTACATGTATGTCTCTTATCATATTATGCTTCAATCCATCCTGGGTCAAAAACTGTTTTGGTCGTTTATAAGTTAATTTGTAACACCATAACAAACATATTTAATTACTTAAGCATGCCTTACATTGGATTGGAATTTGAGGTTCGATTCGCCTCGCACATCACAACAGCTTGTCATGCCAGAACTCAAATCGGATTCGAAAGAGGCGTAGTTTTCTTCGACTGCTAATTTGATATTAGTCGCTGCAGCCGTAAGAATGCTAAATGTCTCGCCAATGTCTGATGAAAGCTAAAATTAAATATATATGTAAGATTAGGTTCAAACCACAATTAAAATCAAGTTGCCACAGTCGTAAAAAAGCTAAACGTCTCACCAATATTTGATGAAAATAAGAATAAACAAATTACAATGAAAATGAAAAAGGCCGTCGATGCATTAAAGTTTCTAAATAGATCAAATAGTCTTCCAATGAATGTTTTAATAGAAAAAAGAAAAGAAAAAATGTTCATAACTTGAACAGCATGAATAATAGAAGACTAATAACAAGACGCCTAGAGGGCCTGTATCGCCAATCTGGTTTGTAATGCCAAGTATTGTTCTGAATACAGGTTCATTGTTCCTTTTCCGAAGGAATTTGAATATGTATCTCTAAATTCCCTATTGGGCATCACTCATTCTGCTTCAGGGGCTCAGAGCCAAACTTTATACAATATCTGTTCCCCTTCCCCACAGGATGTTTCTGGTTCAATTTGGTAGCAATCCATGCAGAACTCGATGACTTGTAGCGATTTAAAGAATTAAACTATATTTCCCCTATTTGGCCCCGTCATTCCTACACCGAGGGGTCAGAGCCAAAACTTATACCATCTCTGTTCCCTTTCCCACAAGAATGTTTCTGACCAAATTTTGTTACAATTTATGCAGAACTGACTAGTAGCGATTAAAAGGATTTACCTCTATAACACCTATTGGGCCCCGCCCCTCTTGCCCCAAGGGGATCAAAGCCATAATTTATAAACCTCTGTCCCCATTCACACAAAAATGTTTCTGGCCGAACTTAATTACAATCCATGCAGAACTATACGACTAGTAGCGCTTACAAGATTTACCTCTATTTCCCCTTTTGGGCCTCGCCCATCCTGCCTTCGGAGGAAAGGGGATCAGAGCTTAAATTTATGCAAACTCTGTTCCTTTTTCCCCAAGGATGTTTCTTGCCAAATGTGGATATAATCCATGTATAACTCTATGACAAGTAGCGATTTAAAAGAAATGTTGACGGACGGACGGACGACGGACGCCGCGCCATCACATAAGCTTACCGTTGGCCCTTCGAGCCAGGTGAGCTAAAAAAATGATCACCCAATGTCGACTTGTAACGGTAGAGTAAGTTGCATGCATGTTTTTTACTTTACTATGTATTTGGCACCAGAGACACAATAAATTGTGTAACATACGTCGGAAATTAGGGCGGCACCATCCACGTCTTTGGTTGTATAACTTAGACCGTCATAGTGTGCCTGTGGGTGAAGCAATGATGTAAGTTACATATCCATCAAATATTCTTTATCAATCTGTTTCCTAATATTTGAATGTATGACATACTAGCTATTATAATAGAATGTTAATATAATCTGATCCTTATTTTCACTCCTTCTCATAGAGCATCCCATTAGGGAGTCACGTCCTTTATCCCCTTCCCCGTACAATAGTTATTGCATTACTTTGAAACCTCTTGGCTCTATTTCGTACTAGTCAAGAATTTAGGAAATTTGATTGGTCGATTGTAATAGTCACCGAAATATGCCTCTATTTGGGATGTAGTCAGTTGAAATGGAGTGAGAATAAGGATCTGTATTTTAATCGGATTGATGTAAATAATAATACAAATGTAAATAAAAGTTCATTAGTATGTTCGGGGTCATATCAGTTCTATTAAAGTAATTTCAATCAGATTCATATTCTTATACATCTGTTTCTGAAACTGTCAAGCACAGCGAAAATACACTTCTATGTGTTACCACTATGCTAATATCTAATTCCCACTATACGTACACATGCATTGCATGGATAGAAAGATGAACATTTGAAAAAGTTTGTGATTAATTTATACTCAAATTGTATTGGGGAATTTACCTGCAGCGCATCAACACCCATGCCATTAGTTGCAAAGTCTTTTAAAGTATTCGCAAACTTGGTTGCATCCATTGCTTGACACATATTGACGCCGCAGGATAGTAGAAGAATCGCTGCCAGAAAAGCGTACATCTTCAGCTCAGTTTTACCTACAAATACATTGTGTAGATTGACTTGAATTAAACGTTATACTTCATAAAAGATCCTCTTATTTAAATCATGAATACAATTACACAACCTGACCCCGAATTCTCGAAACAAACATAAGTCAAAAACTTACTTAAGTCAAAAATATTCATATTTTATATAAGGTAAAAAAAATTAGTTTTGACTTAAGTCTGAACTTTTGTTTCGAGAAATCGGAGCCAGGATGTAAAATGAATAGCAAATTAAACTAAGTAAATGTCAAGAATTCAGTTTTATGCGCAGAGTTCTGCTTGGATAATAAACGCTTACAATAATGCATGATCATTATATAGAGTCAGACAAATTCTATATCAATATTGATTATTTCAATCGGTGTATATAATTGCTATTTAATGTTAAATCATATTACGCAGACCATATAATATTTGAGATCATGTTCTCTGAAATATATAGCAAACATCTATTATGAAAACATGAAAGCTAATTTATAAAGAAAAATATAAATAAGAAATATCGTAGTATATAATACGCCAACGAAGCATTTAATGCGTGATGTAGCAAGCACTATATACGGTATAGACGTCCAGGCCGCTATTACATATAGTAATACATTCCCTTTGAAACAGATGATCTTAGCAAGATGATATCGAGGAGAGTTTTGTATTTAGTCCGTGTCTTATTACATTTAAGGCACACATTCTTTCCTAAATAAAACATTAAAGTTTCTTAAAACAAATATAAGATAAGAAAATGTATATCGATAGTTCTAGATAAGGTAACAACACGAAACAAATGCAAGATTCCTTGCGTAATCCATGTTAACAGTGAAGATTATTTTCAATATTTTGTCATCTGTCGCAGTGATATTCAAATAACGCGCGGAAATAAGGATGACGGCGGGAAAGTAGATGATGATAAGTGTAGTACTAAAGGTAAGCGTAAAACTTTTGCAACTCTTAAAAATATCTCTCAAAATTATCAATCTCGTTTTATATCTTTATTATAATTAAAAGCCGTTTCGGAAAGATTGTGGTCTGAAACTTTGTTTTGTAATCAAATATGAAATGTCTTATTAGCAGTGACCTAATAATTATTTCTAAAAGTCTCCAAATCTGCTGTCAGTGATGGCATAATTACACGGGTGTATCCCAGTGGAAGCCTTACAATGTGATTTTATCCCTATCAGCTCTGTTGTATGATTATCAACATTCATATTTAGGATCTTAAATGAGTGTACATATCATAAGATTTTATTTTTGAGAGCCTTGGCGAGCAAAACTTGGACTTGGAGTTTTATTAAAATTCCATATGAAATGATCAAACATCTAAAGTCTAGCAGAGGACGCCATTTTCTCCCACCATCGTCGAAATTCTGACGTCACGTCATTTTTCCTGACGTCAATTGTTTCTGTCTTGACGTCACAAATAATTTCCAGTCAATAAAAATCGCTCCAGATCATATTACACTAGCGACATACACTGGCGAAACCATTGGATATCGGACGAATTATGTAATTACAGGTTTTATCAAAGCTATCTGCTGATAGTTTGGCTGTGGTGATGGTTGATACTGCCAACATTACATGTAATCGTTATATTTTCTAAAGCACGGATATTTTATTTATGCATTGCACAGAAACCATTAAATCTATTGGCTGTGTTTGGTCTGCAAACAAAACTAAGAATAAACATTGCAATATAAACAGGATAGATACGTGTATACATAAACAGAATCCTTCATTAATTGGTGTTGACACAATTTATCAATGAAAACATAACCATAGCTTATAAAACAAGATCTGGTATTTCTCATATCTACTGTTACCCCTATATATTAACGAGATACCGGTACTGTTGACCACTATACCGGTACTGTTGACCACTATATATTTACGAGATACCGGTACTGTTAATCCCTATATATTTACGAAATACCGGTACTGTTAATCCCTATATATTTACGAGATACCGGTACTGTTGACCACAATATATTTACGAGAAACCGGTACTGTTTAATCCCTATATATTTACGAGATACCGGTACTGTTGACCACTATATATTCACGAGATACCGGTACTGTTGACCACTATATATTCACGAGATACCGGTACTGTTGACCACTATATATTCACGAGATACCGGTACTGTTTAATCCCTATATATTTACGAGATACCGGTACTGTTGACCACTATATATTTACGAGATACCGGTACTGTTAATCCCTTATATTTACGAGATACCGGTACTGTTGACCACTATATATTCACGAGATACCGGTACTGTTTAATCCCTATATATTTACGAGATACCGGTACTGTTGACCTCTATATATTTACGAGATACCGCTACTGTTGACCACGATATATTAGCGTGATACCGGTACTGTTGACCACTATATATTACGAGATACCGGTACAGTTGACCACTGTATGTTTACGAGATACCGGTACTGTTGACCTCTATATATTTACGAGATACCGCTACCGTTGACCACTATATATTAACGTGATACCGGTACTGTCGCCACTATATATTTACGAGATACCGGTACTGTTGACCACTATATATTTACGAGATACTGGTACAGCTGACCACTGTATGTTTACGAGATACCGGTACTGTTATCCACTACATATTTGCGAGATACATGTGCTGTTGACCACTATGTATTTACGAGATACCTGTACTGTTAAACACTATATATTTGCGAGATACCGCTACTGTTGACCACTATATATTTGCGAGATACCGGTTCTGTTGACCACTATATATTTACGAGATACCGGTACTTTTGACCACTATGTATTTGCGAGATATCGGTGCAAATGACTAATTTTGCGAGCGAGAGCTCAAACGCGAATTCCAATGTTTCACGAATAAATGTAATAACTAATGATCGAGATTATGTTGAAAATCAGGATGACGCGAAATATTGTGTACACGAAAATATTTAATCATTGATGTCAATATTTTTAGCTTCAATGGGGTATGAAAGAAATTTTGTTTGCAAACTGTGTAAATCCGCGCAGCGGATTCTCACTAAAGTTTGCAAACAAAATTTATTTCATAACCCCATGAAGTTAAAAAAATTGTTACATCAATGCTTATAATTAATTTTCCAGACTACTTGATAACACAAGATATGTTTAAATGTACGATTTCATTAATTTTCCAGAGGATTATTTTCTCTAAATCAATACGCAACGTCGACGTTTCTATGGTGAAGAGTGATTTATTAGCTCACCTGGTCCGAAGGACCGAGGTGAGCTTATGGGATATCGCAGCGTCCGGCTTATGGGATACCGCAGCGTCCGTCGTCCGTCGTCCGTCGTCCGTCAACAATCGACTTCTTCTCCATAACCGCTGGTCGGATTTCAACAAAATTTGACTGGTAGCATCCTTATGGGCTTCTAACTGAAAATTGTACAAATAATGGGGCTGATCCCCCGGGGGCCTGAGGGGTGGGGCCAAAAGGGGTCAATTTGGCTATTTCCATATAAACGACTTCTTCTCTGAAACCAAGCATGGGATAGCACCCATAATGCAATGGTAGCATCCTTATAGGGTGGGGATTCAAACTTGTACAAATTATGGGGCTGACCCCCCGGGGGCCTGAGGGGCGGGGTCAAATGGGGTCAATTTGGCTATTTCCATAAAAACGACTTCTTCTCTGAAACTAAGCATGGTATAGCACCCATAATGCAATGGTAGCATCCTTATAGGGTGGGGATTCAAAATTGTGCAAATGATAGGGCTGACCCCTCCGGGGGCTTGAGGGGCGGGGTCAAAAGGGGTCAATTTGGCTTTTTCCATATAAATGACTTCTTCTCTGCAACTAAGCGTGGTATAGCACCCATAATGCAATGGTAGCATCCTTATAGGGTGGGGATTCCAAATTGTGCAAATGATGGGGCTGACCCCCCGGGGGCCTGAGGGGCGGGGTCAAAAGGGGCCAATTTGGCTATTTCCATATAAACGACTTCTTCTCTGAAACTAAGCATGGTATAGCACCAATAATACAATGGTAGCATCCTTATAGTGTGGGGATTCAAAATTGTGCAAATGATAGGGCTGACCCCCTGGGGGCCTGAGGGGCGGGGTTAAAAGGGGTCAATTTGGCTATTTCCATATAAATGACTTCTTCTCTGCAACTAAGCATGGTATAGCACCCATAATGCAATGGTAGCATCCTTATAGGGTGGGGATTCCAAATTGTGCAAATGATAGGGCTGACCCCCGGGGGCCTGAGGGGTGGGGTCAAAAGTGGTCAATTTCCATATAAATGACTTTTTCTCTACAGCTTAACGTGGGATTACGCTCATAATGCAATGGTTACATCCTTATAGGGTTTGGATTCAAAATTTTGCAAATGATGGGGCTGACCCCCCGGGGGCCTGAAGGGTGGGGTCAAAAGGGGCTTATTTAGCTACATGTATTTCCATATAAACGACTTCTTCTCTGCAACTAAGAATGGAAGAGCACTTATAATGCAATGGTAGCATCCTTATAGGGTGGGGATTTGAAATTGTACAAATGATAGGGCTGACCCCCGGGGCCTTAGACGGCAATAGATGCGAGGTCAAAAAGGTCAATTAGGCTACTACTTTCATATAAATTACTTTGTCTCTGAACCTATGTATTGGATAGCATATTTGTATGGTATCAATAGCATCATTGTATGGTTGTGATTCAAAATAAAACTTTGGGAGTCAATTTTGCTTTTTTTTCTAATTGTCAGAGTCTTGTGATAATTACTAACAAAAAACCAGGTGAGCGATACAGGCCCTCTGGGCCTCTTGTTAGTAAATATATAGTTGTATACGGTATTCTCTAAAAAGAGTGATTTATAAGTAAATATAGTTGCATACGGTATTACCTGAAAAGTGTGATTTATTAGTAAATATAGTGGTATACGGTATTCCCTGAAAGAGTGATTTATTAGTAAATATAATGGTATACGGTATTCTGTAAAAAGGGTGATTTATTAGTAAATATAGTGGTATACGATATTCCCTGAAAAGAGTGATTTATTAATAAATATAATTGTAAACGGTATTTTTTAAAAAGGGTGATTTATTAGTAAATATAGTGGTATACGGTATTCCCTGAAAAGAGTGATTTATTATAAAATATAGTGGTATACGGTATTTTCTGAAAAGTGTGATTTATAAGTAAATATTATACAAACATAGCATTTTGATGAGGTCGATATATGGTTCTATCGACCAAAGAAAAAATATTGACCGAGGACGTAGTCCGAGGTCGATATTTTTTCTGTTGTTGATATAATCATGTATTGACCGAATTCAAAATACTGTTATTGTTTTATTATTTTTCTGAATTTTTTGCATTTTGAAATGAATGTGAAACTAAATAAGCATCGCATTGTAAATTCTGTTTCGGGATGACAGTTATAATCTTTTGATTTTGTAACAAGTTTAATTTAAAAACAACATATGAAAACAGTATCAATAGATGCACTTCACGCTTTTATTACATGCACCCGGTGCATGCATGTTTGTAAATTGCATACATGTATATGTACTCCATTAGGCTATACCTGTAACTCCATGTCTTAAGGACAAAGTCAATAGTTTGTTCTCCGTTGAAATAATCCACTTCAACGTCAAACATATATTAACAGATTCAGATTGACATTAAGATACATTCTCTTATGCTTAGTACTCCATTCCGAAAAATAACAATCGTAGGATTAGCCTAGGCCTAATGTTGTTACTAGCCTAAGTGGAATTTTAAAAATAAACATCAAACGTATTCACTATTCATTGGCTCCAGATCCTTAATGAATAGTATTCAATTATGTCCTACTCTACTACCGTGTTTATTTTGAATGTTTAAAAGTTTAAACTGTAGTCATCATCATCTTTGAACGAAACCGAAACATTGTGATTTATTAGTAGATATAGTGGTATACAGTATTCCCTGAAAAGAGTGATTTATTAGTAAATATAAAATACTTTACGGTATTCTGTATAAAGAGTGGTTTTTAGTAATATATACTGGTATACGGTATTTCCTGAAAAGAGTGATTTATTAGTAGTATTTAAGCAAAAAACTGTTACCAGAGTGGACATACAGTTGATATGAAGCCTATCCGGAAGGAAGCCCGTTAGGGCGCCATTAATATTTATCTTTTGGACGGATGGGATTCATATCAACTGTATGTCCAATCTGGTAACAGTTTATTACTTATATTTCCATTACGATCATTCAAATTCAAAACAATACATGTATATCTTTTGAATTTCCAGCTTGCGCTAGTGTTGACGTCACCAAGTTCAATAAACGGAACAGCCATAGCATCAGCTTCTGAATATAGTTCAACACAAAACGGTTTGAAACAAGCGAACAAATGAAAATTATGCGATAATATTTTTAATACATGCTATTTTGTCAACGCGATAATACCATTAGATTTCATAGACCGCACAACTTTAAAACCACTTTTAAAAATATTTGACCGTTATGTATAGGCGTAAGTATACAGTGTATACATTGTCAGTGACGCGGAAACGTCAAATATTCATACGCTTGACCAGATTGGAGTTCATAGCCAGATATTGCCCATCTGGTTTAACATAGATTAAACGGGAAACTGAAAGTAGAATGGAAATATATACTGGTATACGGTATATCCTGAAAAGAGTGATTTATTAGTAATATATAGTGGTATACGGTATATCCTGAAAAGAGTGATTAATTAGTAATATAGAGTTGTCAGTGGCGTAGCGCCCGTGCATGCTTGCATGCTCAAGCATGCAAAAATATTCTGACTTACATTTTTATACAGTCAGAAAAAAACACAACATTTGAATACACGTAACGCTGCAGAATATAAATTACGTATAAATACATATGATATGTCCAACTATATGCCTAACATAACTTTGTGCACATTAGAAAGATTTGAAGATTGGCCATTCTGGAAATTTATTATGTATAATAGTCTATATATTTCCGGTTACCACGTGCATTTAGTTGTTAAATTTGATTGTTTGAATCTTGTCGAAGACAATATTAGACTTCTTCACAAAAATCCCTCAAGCAAATGTGGCTTTTGAATCGGGAAACACTTACGAATACCAATTCGGTGTCTACTCACGAAATGGTTGACTTTTATTTTTGTCGAATATGAACAGATTGTTGATTTAGAAAATATTTTTTGTTGTTGTAATTGTTAGAATTAGAACAGAATAGGTAGAAAAATAGGTTATAAATACTATGTTTAGTTTTTTTTTAATTGAGGTGGTCGTGGACTGGTCCCTTCTAACGCAATTTACGCAATTTTGACAGTGGTCTTTGACTGGCTGTCATAAACAAACCAACACGTAAACTAAATTTAGTTCTGCATTGTTATCAACTAAATATCGTGACCTCCATTTGACCATTGGAGTAAAATGATTACTACATTGTAACAAGTTCCCGTCAGCTTCTGGGGGGCTTCGCCCCCCATACCCCCTACCGGGGCTTCGCCCCTGGACCCTGCACCCCCAGGCATGCAGGCCTATCCAAACCTAGCTACGCCACTGGTTGTATATGGTATTCTGTAAAAAGAGTGATTTATTAGTAGGTTTTAGCTCGGTGTAATGACACATGATAATACATATCAAATAAAACACAAACAGCTTGGTGCCAGTCAGTTTACATACATGGACATATCTCTGTGGGTTTTTCACTTTCCCTACATAGTCCAACAATCTAGACCACAAAAGTCCCTCAATATACTTGTAAAACTTACAACATGAAATATATGAGTTGATCGGTATTCAAAAGATTAATATTTTTATGACGAGTGTAGATTAATGCGCAGTACTATTGTAACTCAATCCTACTTTGTGGTTATAATGTATATCTTTGTGATAGCAGTAGGTTAACATGCAAAA
This sequence comes from Argopecten irradians, assembly GCF_041381155.1. Classification (NCBI taxonomy): domain Eukaryota; kingdom Metazoa; phylum Mollusca; class Bivalvia; order Pectinida; family Pectinidae; genus Argopecten; species Argopecten irradians. Next base: position 31,505,474 of record NC_091142.1, on the reverse strand, counting down.
GTTTTATCAATATGGTATACATGTCTAGCTACAAGCTTAAGTAATAAAACATCGGAAACAGCATAGGGATGTCAATTTAAACTAGGACACAAGACGACAGCAAGAAAAACCTCAAAATTATTTTTTTTAAACCTGATTTCAAATACAATGAGTTACAAATATGACAAAGCATATTTAATTTCATACGTGAAACAATTTTCAGACAATTGAACAATTATTACCGGTTCAAAGAACGGACCGTCTAATTTCATAAAAGTATTTAGAAAGAACAAATAGCAGCTGTCACATCCAGGAAGTATTTAAATTGCGGTATGGATGTCACGAGTACGATACATAAATATTTCAAAACGTGCAAGTCATGAACATTATATTCTGGCCAAGTGAATTTGTATTGAATGTGGAAAATGAGATAAAAAGGGGGGGGATGTTCACGAATACATATACCTCGTAGTAAACAACACGCCGAAGTTCATAAAGTGGTTTGATAAAAATGATTATAATTAAAAATTTCATCAGAGATTTAGATAAACAATTTGAATCTCTAATTTCATCTTTTAACGTAAACAACATTTTTACACAGACATTAACTTGTGTATCTCATAACTGAGGTATGATGCAGATACGTGTTGGTTTCATTAACGATTACCGATTTTCTCCTCGTATTCATAAGGCGAAGTGAATGGGCTGGTACATTAGTAATCATATTTTGTTCAGTATTGAATTTGAAAAATGCAGTTATTGCAAGAAATACATATGTATGCATATACCTTATTGTAAACAACCTGCCAAACTTAATTAATTTCAACAGAGATTTTCAAATTACCGATTTCCTCCTCATAAGTCATAACCTCACCTTAATCTGAAATATTATCAACTTTGTCTTTTTAATCAATTCAATTAGGTAACTGTTGTTATGCAGAGTTTCCAATATAGTAAACCATTTGTTTCGAAGTTTATACACGACTTTGTCATTGTTTACGGATATCAATACAAGGAAGGTTCTGGGATTTTAAATTCATCACAGATAAATACAAGTGAACTCTTTTGCATGCTGTGAGATCCGACGTTTTTTGTGTATCTAAGGGAATTCCACCTATTTCACAGGATGTGATTCTCATTAACCTCTGACGTTAACTTATCACTTTTTTTCCATTTATCATATGTTTTTTTACTTTGTTTTAGCTGAAAAAATATTTTACAATTCACAATTTTTAAATTGCCCATATGAATATCGTTTTTATTAGAACACAATTGTCTTCTTTTACCTCCATAATTTGTTAAACTTAAGCAAACAGGTGTTCTGTTCCCTGGCCGAGATACACCAAGCCAAACTAAACACTCATCCTATTAACAGAAATAATTAAAGATGCTCCATCGCCGACAAAGTATAAATTATACTCTTTATTTTAACAATAATTGGTGTTTAATTATGTATATATGTCTACTTAACACAAAAAATAATATAATTTGTTTTGCTTTTGGTGCATGCGCTATCAGTACTTCGTTCCATAAAAAGTGCCACGGATTTGTTTCGGGATGCAATTGTTTTTTATATTTTTATCTTGAAATACAATTAGAAGCTCAAACATTTCATGGGTGGTAATTGTGTAAAGTAAGTTACTTAAGTATATATAATGATAACATATATATCATTTTTTTCAAAAAAAGTATTTGATTTCCCTTCACAGTTATTTACTCCGTGTGTATTTTGGTTGGAATGAGTAATTGAAAGTCACTATCTCAGGTGATGTAAAATAAACCCAGACAACATAACAGAAAAAAAATAGAATATAAAATGCCGATCCAATTTTCTTTCAGTGAATTTTACGAAGCACTAATAAAGTAATTTCAACAACAAAGATAATTTTCTTTCTCAATAATTATGACTTAAACATTATGGAGATATATTATATCTCCGTTTATTAACCTTTCAATTATTATCTTTATTTCCTGATACGAAGTCTCAAGTGACCTATTCTAATCGCCTTTTGTCCGTCGTCGTCCGTCGTGCGTCGTGCGTCGTCCGTCGTCCGTCGTCCGTCGTGCGTCGTGCGTCGTATGTCCGTAAACAATTTACATTTTCGACTTCTTCTCCAAAACCGCTGAAGCAATTTCAATGAAATTTTGCACAAACCTTCTAAGGCATAAGGCCAATCAAAATTGTGAATTATATGGTCCCCACCCCCCAGGGAGCTATGGGAGGGGCCAAAAGGGGTAAAATTGACTAAAATTTCAAAAATCTTCTTCTCCACTCACAGATGTGATGGAATTAAATACTCTTCATAGATAGAAAGGTCCTAAGGTCCTTTACAAAAATTGTGAATTATATGACCCTGGGGTCTCAGGTTTCCCCCTGGGGAGGGGGTTAAGTTTACTATAGTTTATATAGGGAAAACACATTTTTGAGTATTTTTGATCATTTGTAATAGGAAATGAGTCAAATATTGTCAGAATTATCAGTATGAGATGGCCATTGAATCCTATTAACCAATTTTCCATGACTGATCCCCAGGGGCCTTAGGGGCGGGGTCAAAAGGGGTCAAATAGGCTATAATTTCAAAAATCTTCTTCTGAAATTCTGGAACTGATAGAATCACATACTCTTCATAGATGGAAAGGTCTTAAGGTGTTTTATGAAAATTGTGAATTATATGACCCTGGGGTCTCACGTTTCCCCCTGGGGAGGGGGTCAAGTTTACTATAGCTTATATAGAGAAAACACATTTATGAGCATTTTTTGCTCAATTTTCATAGGAAATGAGTCAAACTTGTTTAGAATTATTAGCCTGAGATAACATTTTAATATTATATCTATGTTGGTCCTGGTCAACCCCCTCGGGGCAGAGGTGTGGGGCCAAAAGGGGCAAATAGGCTAAAACTTTAAAAATCTTCTTCTTAAATACTGGAAATGGTAGAATCAAATACTCTTCATAGATGGACAGGTCTTAAGGTGTTTTATGAAAATTGTGAATTACATCACCCTTGGGTCTCAGGTTTCCCCCTGGGGAGGGGGTTAAGTTTACTGTAGTTTATGTAGGGAAAACACATTTTTGAGCATTATTTAGTCATTATAATAGGAAATTTCTAGTCAATTGTTGTCAGAATTATCCCTATGTGATGGCCATTGAATCTTATTACCAAATTTTCCATGACTGATCCCCAGGGGCCTTAGGGGCGGGGCCAAAACGGGTCAAATAGGCTAAAACTTCAAAAATCTTCTTCTGAAATTCTGGAACTGGTAGAATCAAATACTCTGCATAGATGGAAAGGTCTTAAAGTCCTTTACAAAAATTGTGAATAATATTACCCTGGGGTCTCATGTTTCCCTTCTGGGGAGGGGGTCAAGTTTACTATAGTTTATATAGGAAAAACACATTTAGGAACATTATTTGCTTAGTTTTCATAGGAAATTAGTCAATCTGGGTTAGAATTATTAGCCTGAGATAGCATTTTAACATCATATCCAAATTGGTCCTGGCTGACCCCCAGGGGCCAGAGGGGTGGGGCCAAAAGGGGTCAAAATGGATAACATTTCAAAATCTTACTTCTGAATTCACAGATTTGATGTAACCAAATAATCTTCACAGATTAAAAAGTCAAATTTATAAAATCACTGACTGACTTCAAGGGCCTGATGGGCAAATATATAGTGTTTATATGCATGTCTTTGTTTCATTCTGTATCTGATATCAGGTGACCGCTAAGGCCCATGGGCCTTTCAATTATTATCTTTATTTCCTAATACAAATATTACATAAATGGCACACACGGTCATAACATTGTGGAAAACTTACAGCACACACGTTTAAAAAATATTGGATGGATAATCAAATCAACATCATCTGACATCAGTCCCAACAGAGATTCTTCTTCGAATCCTAATTTATTGTGATTTCTAAATCAACAAGGAAATAATATTTACTAAAGTTGTATCGTCTCGCTGAACGACAGCTAAACTTAAACCTTTATAATATTTTTTAATTTAATGATGCTCCACCGGTGATAAATAAATATGTTTCTTCAGTTACAAAAGTTACTTACTTTACACCATTACCATCATTGAAAAATTTGAGCTTCTTATTTTACTTCAAGATAAAAATATCAAAAATAATTAATTGCATCCCGAAAAAAATCCACGGCACGATATGAGATTAAAAACTGGTTGTGCATGTACCAAAAGCAAAATCAATTATTTTATATGTATTTTTGTGTTAGTTAGAAACATATATATACACGATTAAGCATCAATCATTGATCAGATGATTGTGAAGCATTTTTAATTAATGTAAATATTGTGATACATGTGAAAAATTGGGAGTATTACCTCACCTCTGTTTACTTATATTTATTTAAATAGCGTTGTTAGAAGTACTAAATTTATGTTTAGTACGACTATCCAAAGAAGCAGAAACAATTTTGAATTAAAGTTTTTTCCGTTGTGTATAGCGTTACGTATCATAACTATCGCTGTCAGTATATCCACCCCTTGAATATATCATAGCAAACTTGTATTAAAGATTATTATTAGGTTCAAAAATATATAGCGTATGGAAAAGGAGAAAAAAAATAAAATTTTACTAAAGAGTTGAACTTACAAATCCCTGACAGTTGCACATATCTTTTATTAAAATAGAATAGCAACATACATACATGTGTCATGCTTGCTTTTGATCAGGATGTTGAGCAGTAATTTTCAAATTAATTGTCACTATCAAAAATAAAATGTCTATCTCACTTCTTGTTTCCCTTCCTTTCTTTCTTTTTCTTTCTTTATTTTTTATTTACTCATGTTTTCATTGGTTTATTCATTATTTTTCATATAAGAATATAATTTAATTCATTTTCTTCATGATCTCTCCTTTCTAGTTCATCCCATTATCTCGTCTTTCCTTCTCAATTCTTTGTTCTTTATATCATTTTTTCACTCCATCCCTCTCTTTCAAAAAACCCAAACAATTCAATTATACTGATGAATGAAATAATGGCAGAGTGCAAGATGTGCATGGTAGATAACTATATTTATATTTCATGATTATGTGACTAATGTAAAGTTGATATATTGTTTGACAAAAAATAAAAAAAAAATCCTAAAAAAAAAACTGAAGGAGGGTCTGTGCGTGACAACATATGAAGCAGGTAGTTTGGTCCTTTGATTTACATCCAGGGGTGGATAACAACAGTGATAGTATTCCCTGAAGTATCAGGGAAACATATTCTTGGAAACCATGGTGTAATATTACCCTGAAACGGAACTATCCCTAATTCGGAATTTATGACAGAGACAGGATAATTTTTGAGAATCTTACCTTCAAATCTTATAACTATTATTTGAACATGGTAATTTTTACTTGTTTACTAGTCACAGGTATAGTTGTCCATAAAAACTGAACTTAACAGATAGATATGTTATAGAGATTACAAAACTCGGGGTGAGTCTACTCTCAATAAACCGACAAGTACACCAGATTATACCAAATTCAATATGATTCAATGTACTATGGATACAATCTTCAAACTTCCACATTATGTGTTGAATGGCACCTTTCTATATCATTACGCCATTATATCAGCCAAACAGACGCGACGTTACAAACGCCATTGTTTTTCTTTATGGTTATTTCATAAGATTTTTGTGTTGTGTATTATTGTTGATTGATTGTTGGTTGTTTTCGGACCGTTAGTATTGGTTGAATTAGCAGGACACAAAACAAAGAGTTCGACTGGCTTATACTCGTTTCTTGTATTGGTAATTTGAATTGGTTTTCATTTCATAAATAAACAAAATAGTGGCACATTTCATAGAAGGTAAATTTAAAGTTCACTGATATTGGTAATCCAATGTAGACACTGTATATTATGTCCGTAGATGGTAATCCATCAATAAGTTCACTGTTTCACACTTGTTCTCTATTTGGAAATCCAACCTTTGAAAATATGTAATATAAGTCCGATATAGTGGACCGTCTTGTCCGCTTGACCGTTGGGATCCAACTGCCTCCAAATATCCAAAAGGCGTTTTTTATGAAGTGACTACTGTCCAGTTTGGCAGGTAACTCCGGATGTAAGGTTAATAACATAACAATTAAAAGATTTGACATTAGAGTGTGCGCTTAGATATACATGACTATGACACCATCGCCTCAGGTAGAGACATCGACAGTATAAACACTGATTGATAAGTGAAGAATTGAGCGTCATATTAATTGGCGGTAATTCCACAAAGATAAGGACATAAGGTAGATATAAAGATCTGAATAATTAACAATAAAAACATTCACAGGTAAATTATAAACAATTATGTAAGAACAATAAACGTACGAAATTTCGCTATGATAGTTATATAAAGGAAATTTTAAAGCCAGTGAGAATGCTGCTTACAAACAAGATTGAATTATTACGCTGTATGTGACTGTGTATAATTGTGTATTCATAGGTTCAGTTGCATTTCCTCCGGTGTACAGTAATGTGTAGGAGCACCATTGAAATGCATTCACCCGACATAATTATGATATTCAAATCCAATTGAATTCATATATTAAACGGCCTTTAGACGGTTGATTCATTGATCAACACACGCATATACATGTAATATATTATGTGTGTGGTACATACTACACGCACGGGTGATTTTAAACAGATATATATTTACATGATGGTACGTTCAATAGCCTAAAATCTATTGAAGATATACGTAATGAAATGTTAAACTGTAGAATTACCATGTTTTGTAAACCTTATACAATCAAAAACAACACCAATTCAGCGCAAATATATTAGGTATATTATTTAATCATTCTCGCATACGTAATAACTTCCTAAAATAGGTTTGCACAAGCTGGGTGAAAGACCCCTACACACTTCCACTATATTCTATAATCAATCAATGTACCTTCTAGATATAATAGACTCGTTGTCAGATTAGGGTGAGATTTCATTTTGAGCTAACAAAAACCTGTATTGGCTGAAACAATGAGTAGACGTCCTTGGCCTATTTTCAAAGTTGACGTCATGAAACTATAGCTAATGCCAAATGTAAAACTTTTGTTATATAAAAATATTTTTCATTTTTTATGATTCAGAACATGACGAAACATCTATCATAAAATGTATATACATTATAAAAATCGTCTATGTTTACATACTTTCTAAAACATTTTGAAAATGGAGTCAAACTTCACCATTCCATATGGACAAGCTTACCTTAAATGAAGAGTTTTGATTCTCAGCTATGATTATCTCTCGTGTTGTATTTCTACAGCTACACAATGATTCCTATTTTTAAGGTTTTGATAATTCTTTCTTCCTAATTCAGTTATTCAATGTGTAGATAGCTTCCGACTCATTATTTGCCTATTCACATACAATTGTATTTATTGGTGTTTTTCAGAAACAAAATGTTAAAATATCTTTAACAAAATCGTTCTTTAACATTTTATTTGAAAGATGCATTTAAATGATTTGAAATTACAAAAAAAAACTTCCTGTACTTTTCTTAAAGTTTAAAAGCCTTGTTATTGTGTTGTATTTTCTATAAAGGGAATGGATTAACTAATCTTTATCGTGGATTTAAACGTCGGTATTTACTGGTATTCGTGATTGGTTTATAGACATTCATCCGCTATTTACAATTTTAGTACAGACATTCCATGTCGTATTGCAGAGATCTGTTCGTAAAGGGTTGATGCAATATTTCCTTTAATTACTGTACATTACCAGGCTAACAAAAAATTAAATCCCGGAGAAATTACAACAAGATCATAACCTTTTAACTGTGCATTCCTTGTGCGGGTTCGTGCTACTTGTACTGAACTGACAAGGTACTGCGTAATGGAACGCGTTTGGTGTTTTTGTTTCGATATGGTGGCACCCATATGAACGATACGCTTCGAATTAAAAGAAAACTAATTATTTTCTTTCTTAACAACATATGGGATATAAAAGCAATGCGTAAAAAGTTTCCAAATGCATTAAAGTACGAACTTTCAACGAATATGCATATACATGTATATTTATCTATCATTATTGAAGAAATTTTGATGACAAATGAAACACATTATACATCTTGGATCCACGTGCACGTGGTTTACTTCTGAAGAAACGAACCCCTTGTACGGGTTCGGTTTCAGATGGCGAGATGCGTGTCGTTACAGATACAGTAGATGGGTAAGGTACAACTGATACGAAGCTGCAAATGAAACTCAAAGCCATTGTTGATCTCAAGATGCAACATAACATGACTGTTATATAAACTATTTTGATTAAAAAAATAAAACAACACGTGTGTCTGTAGAGCATAAAAAGGTTAATATATCAAAGTGCCCCGGAAGAAGAAGAGATCTCATCTTCATTAATAACATTGTACAATGTATGTACAGGTCTAATCTAAAGGAGCTTTCATAGTGACAGTCGATGTAAAAAACGGTTTTGTCAATATCCATGAACGTTTCATACATATCTCGGTAAATTTCCATTTTTCTATATATCTTAAATATTCGATTTACTAGGAAACGTGACGGTGGTAAAATAAAGTCTGTGAATAATTGGTGGTTTCTTAGGTCATAAATAAATCTTGTTCACTGAAAATATGTGTCAAGAGCGTGGTTCATTTCTCGTGTTGTGAGAGCGGAACCATCATTCATAGTAGGGAGCACTGAACAAATCGGACTTCCCATCATAAAACAGAACATCGGTATGCCTAACTCTAGCTGCATTCCGTATAACAGGATACCGGTATGTCAAAATCGGTTCATGACAATAAAATATAAGCGAGTTTAGGTTACAGTTCTGGTTTAAAGGCTAGCTACATTCCATAAATGTGTTCGACACTTCCCTACATATCTGTATGTGACATTCAAAAACGCAATACAAAATGTATATACATGTATTTATGGATAATGCATAAAATTACACCAAGCGTGTCTTTGGAACAATCAGTTAAATTTCATGTAAATACCCTGTGTATATAAACAGTGAACGTATTACAAGCTACTGATTCAATGAGTCTCGGCTTTAAAACAGTTACTCGGACGCGCTAGTATCTGGTATCGTACAACATGCAGTAGTATTTTTATATAGTCACTATGATGATACAGAACACACAGATCCCCATCAGTTCCACAGTTACCACTGGCACAGTGGTCGTATATCACATGTTACATATCAGCACAGATAGGATGAGTAACATAGCATGATACCAGTTAGTAAATTTATAAAATGTGTGAAACACAAACTTAATACTCACATTAGAGCAGCTTCTTGGACGTCTATTACCTAAATAGGGAAGTAATTTTAGGCCGTATACCTAGTGTTTGGCACCTGTCCTAAACTCGCTGGGGCATATCCAGCTACCCGGTTTATTACGATACACAAAACATATAGGTCTCGGTGGGTGTTGTGGAATACCCGAACATTTAAAAACTGACAAAAATAGGAATGTAAATTACCATATGTTTAAAACATATGTCAAGGTCTTTTATTTTTGTGAATGACTGAATATTAATTCTGTAACATTTTAACTCAGACATCTTAACACAAAACATTTATTTTATGTTTATGTAGACAAAACAGTAAAGTTTAACTCTGTAGAACAATTAAAGGACAGGGATGTGTAATGTATTTACTAACTAATTGTAATATCATACATTCCGGAAATAGTCCCATCCGGACCCCTATTATACGCGCCCTGCGCAATGATACTAAGACTCAATAAAATTAGTTCTATCATGACGGCCATGCTTGTTAGCTGTGTTATTGATGTCCTGTGAGTTACTGTGGCAAATACACCACAGGATGTTCAGATTAAACAGCAGATACAAGTGATTGCTTATTGTTGACATAGATCATAAAATACAAAATAAAAATAACGCTGAAAAGTAAAAATGTATAAATTAAATACCTGCAATATATATTGAAAAGTAGGAAAGATAAAGATACTGTAGAAATTAATCACTTCACTCCAGAAATGGTCGACTTCATAGAAACTTTCAAGGATAAAATGTCTGTAAAAATCGTCAAATAATTGTATTAAAATGAAAATAATAAATGGAAATGGTATGTGATTATCTGTTTGGCTTTTCATTAATTGATTTTATTTGATACTCTCGGAAATTGATTATAGCGGTATCTGGAAAAATTAAAGTACATGTAATACATAGGTATACTTATAACATATGCACGGGGCTTAAACTTTTATGTGCCATTATTGAATGAAAATTTTGACATACTACTTTATCTTCAGTACTCACAAGTTTTAATTAATTAATCTGTGAAAATCATTCAAAGGCACTGACTAACATGTATGATGCTTTATAAACATTTACATCTTCACATTATTTAGGCACTGTAATAGCTCCTGTTCATATTTCATTTTATAATTAACGGTTATCACCAACTGGAACTAGACGATTACTCCAGAAATATAACATTTACAACACATGTAGGATTACGACACTATAAACGTATAAGCTTTGGAGTATCATCTGCTGCACAGATTTGTCAAAACACACTCAGAACTGTCCTCAAAGGATTAGACGGTATGAGGAATGTTAGTGATGACATCATAGTTCATGGCAAATCACAGCATGAACACGACACAAGCTTGAAAGCCGTGTTCGAGCGACTCGAGAGCAAATGTGAATTCAACAAACAAAAGCTTAAAATTTATGGCTATGTATTCAGCGCAGATGGAATATCAGCAGATCCTAAGAAAATCAAAGTAATTAAAAGCGCGCCATACCAAGCAACGCAACAGAGGTACGTAGTTTTCTTGGAATGACCAATTATGTTGTAAGTTTCATTCAAAATTACTCGATAACCACTAAACCACCCAGGGAGGTGACAAAAAGCAAGAAACACTGGGAATGGACATCAACTCAACCAAACGCTTTCGAAAAGCTAAAGTGCTAATTCAATCTTAAGCAAGGCAGTTTTCGCAAGTACCTGGGCAAATAAACATGTACATAGTGAACTCTATGGAGTCTTTTGTCTTAATACAAAACAACGAAATATAATTATCACATAGACCAAGATTTAGCTTCATGGTTTGACCGTGTGTACTTACACTTTGTACTGAATTGCGGATGTTTAAGTATCATGATTTGTATGGGACAATGAAGTAATTCCAACCCTGTGAACATAATGAATTGTCAAATTTTCGAGGCGATCTGCCCCTTAATGAAGACACAAAACGAACACGATTACATAATATGATGCGAAGAGTAATACGGGACAATGAAAGTAGACAAATATCTAACAACACAAAGGAGCGCAATTAACCCTTCGGCAAGTGACAGCCGAAGGCCGGATCTACCAAAATGTAGCCATCATGTTCGGCAGAACGCTACAATATGAGCGGTGACTGGAAAGCGTTTGACGTCACACGTGGCACGCCTTCAAATCATCGCCAGTTTCCAAGAAGGCGTTAGCTTAGGGTCAATCGTGAGTTTAGTTTGAATTGTTTTATTTTGGTCAGTCTTGCCGTTGTACAATCCCAAGTTTAATATTTGTTATTACACGCGCGAGCGTGCGGTCGCGAGCTTGATTTTGATTATCATGATTCGAAATATTCTTCCGAATACTATCTGTGTATCCCTGGCACTTTGACACTGGATATCCGTGTCTTTGATGGTGTCCCCATGTTTGGCTTCGTAGCGGGTAGGGGCACAGATAGCGAACGATATTTAACTCTCACAGATGGCTTCCAATAATAAAACAAAAGAAACCAAATCAATACCACAAAACGAACCCAAAATATCAACTACAATTTCCCCCAAGTTTCTGGTCACAGAGCGGCAAAAAACTGCAGGTTTATCGCCTCTATTATTGCGAAATGGCATCAAAGTCATTGTCGGCGATGTCAAATCTTTTAAGCCTTTGGGATCGGGTGATCTCCTAATAGAGGTTTTCCGCAAGCAACAAGTGGAGAACCTCCTTGGAACCACCATTTTTGCCTGCGTCAGTGTGTATGTGTAAAACCACACTCACCATTGAATTGTAGCAAGAGGGTAATCAGCTGCCCAGCCTTGTGTAATGACAATGAGGCCGGCCGACATACTATCATACTTTCAATAGTAGAACATTCCGGTCTCGCATGTAAATCGGATCATGGCCAGAAAAAGTAGGAACTTGGTCCCAACACACACTTTCATATTGGCAATCGCTACACCAACCTTACCACAGAGCGTATACATAACTGTTGGTTACTAAGTCACCGTCTACATCCCTAATCTACTGGGGTGCCGTAACTGCCAGAATACTAGATTTTAAATCCTCGAATACTAAAAATCAAAAATTGATAAAGGAATCGGCAGCTGGACCAGACGAAATTACATATAAGATAACTAAAATGCCTTTTAAATATATTTAACCAAGTTTATTCTTATGGCAAAATTCCCGAGTTATGGTAGGAATCTACTGTTATACCCCTTCCGAGGTCCGGGAAAGGTGCTAATGATGCCAATAGCTTTCGTCCTATTTCACTGACGAGCTGCATTTGTAAAACTCTTGAGCGTATGATAATTACTAGATTAGTTTGGTTTCTTAAATCAAACAATATTTTAAGTCCTCTGCAAAGCGGCATCAGAAACCACTGGAGAACGGTAGACTACTTTGTTAGACTAGAAACATTTATACGAGCCAGAAGCCTTTGCCGAGAAAGAGCATCTTGTGGCCGTATTCTTTGACCTTGAAAAGGCACACAACACAACTTGGCAATATGGAATCATAAAGGATCTCCATGATATCGGTATGCGTAGTAATTTGCCAAAGTTTATTTCGAATTTTATATCTGACAGGCATTTCAAAGTCCGAATAGGTTCAACTTATTCAGAAACAGGAAAACAGGAGATGGGTATCCCTCAGGGTGGTATCCTGACTGTCACACTTTTTCACTTAAAAATTAACAGCATAACCAAATGTCTTGGCTAATCTACAGAAGGGTCTCTATTTGTGGATGATTTCTTGATCTGTAACAGATAAAAAAACATGCACTCTATAGAACGACAACTACAACAATGTTTAGGCATATTACAAAATTGGGCTGACGATAAAGGAATTAGATTTTCAAGATCAAAAACTGTCTGCATGCATTTCTGTCAAAAACGAAAACAAGACAACGATCCAGACCTCACACTCAATGGATTCAAAATTTCAGAAGTTGAACAAACTAAATTTCTTGGACTAATATTTGATTCGAAACTGTCCTTTGCTCCAAATAGCAATCATTTGAAGGATAAGTGCTCGCAGGCGCTGAACATTCTACGTGTTCTTTTACATTCTGATTGGGGTCAAACCGACCGTGAAATGCTTCTGCGTATCTATCGGGTACTTATTAGATCAAAACATGACTACGGCACGATTGTAGATAGGCTCGCAGCTCCTATCTACAGATGCTTGACCTTATCCAGAATCAGGGACTGCGTCTCGCACTCAGAGCTTTTCGAACAACACCTGTGATGAGTCTCCATATAAATATAGAATCTAATGAGCTATCCTTGACGATCAACGAAAGAAATTATCTTAATTATCCTACTCCTTATTCTATGTTGCTCAGCTGAAATCCAATCCCAAAAGCCCACATTTATTTTGTATTTAATCCACAACACCAAGATATATTCGCACAAAACCAAAAGCTCATACCAACATTTGGCATCAGAATTTCATTTTTTTTTTTTTTTTTAGGAACTAAACATAAATTTCGACACCATTGACGATTACACTGTATCGGATGTACCACCAATGCTCATTCAAACACCTGATATCATTTATCTCTAACAGTTATATGAGAGGGCAAAGTCCGGTGCATTACCCGAAGAACATAAATCCTCCTTTCCGGAGTGCATTAGGGCTTTCCCTGATCATGTTCAGATCTACACTGACGACTCCAAAGATGGTGATTAAGTTGCAGCAGTATGCTGTACATCTAATCACTGCTCCTCTGTCAGACTTCCAGATATTGCCTCCATTTTCTCTGCGGAAGCAAGTGCTATCGACCTGGCTCTTGCCATATCAAAGAACACCGCATTGAAAAGGCAATCGTCTGTTTAGACTCTAAAATACAAATTACTTATCTCTGGATTCCCGATCATGTGAGTATAAAGGGGAATGAAAAGGCTAATAAAGCAGCTAAGACTGCTCTTCGTCTATGACAAAACTGATTTGAAACTACCATACACTGACATCAAACCTTCAATTCAGTTAGGCAGCAAACACAATTGGCAACAAAGGTGGTCTATCGAAACAAAAAATAAACCTTCTAAAATACAACCAACACTTAATCCTAAACGGTCCAGTCGGTGAGACTGCAGAGAGGAAGTTGTGCTCTATTTAACACATTCCTATCTATTGAGAGGGGAGGATCCTCCTACATGCTATGCTATGCATGTGATTCTCCTCTCACAGTGGAGCATATTTTAGTGCACTCTATTGATTTTAAACACATGTGAGATAAGTATTATGATGTCTCCGACATGTATACTTTGTTCAATGTCGTGAGACATAATCGTATTTTCATTTATCTCAAAGAAATCGGCATTTTAAACAATATATGAACGGTTTCTCATCTTATTATCGTATCAACTCAACATTTCATCGTTACATCAACATTGTGCGCGAGTTTTCTCGTGTGTTTTAGCCAAAACTGTTTGATCTCACGCAAATCTCTCTTATAAAATAAACATTTACAATTTTTGTTTAAGTTCGTACTTGCCTTTTTCTTATATGATCTTTTAGATGCAATCATTGTTTACATCCTGATATTACTGCCTAACTTGAAGTTTGGTCTAAATGACCTCAGTTGTCGATGGGGCGTAAAACTTAAACAAACAAATAAATCTACGTCACTTGAAAACAATGTCAGCAAGCTACAATGTTCAGGTATGAGGTGTTTTGTTATGTGTTCTATAGTAGCTGGTATAGTAGTAGATCTGAGGTAGCCGTAGTTTATTTCTTTTTCATGACTGTGATTTCTTACAATATAGAAAACCTCACCTCTGGTCTTGAAGATATAAGAGTCTATGTATATGAAGGAAAGACAATATAAATATTTCGTTCTAACATGCATGTGTGTAAACAAAACTCCATTTGTAACTATTTCGTTTACCCTAGCCTTCAGGTCCAACTTTGATTTTGGTGTCTGGGTGTCTGGTTTAGCTAGTGTCTCGTAGCAGTTTAGGGAGCGTGGCCAATAGGGTCAATTTGGCTTTTTTCCATATAAACGACTTCTTTTTTAAACTAAGCATGGGATAGCACTTAAAAGCAATAGTAGCATCCTTATAAATAGTGAGACTGACCCCCCCCCCCTCCCTGGGGAGCCTAAGGGGCGGGGCAAAAAGGTCAATTTGGCTATTTCCATATAAACAGGGTCAATATGGCGACTTTCATCGTTATGTGGTTAGGATTCAAAATTAAACAAATCGTGGAGTCAATTTTGCTAAAAAAAAATACTAAGTTTTTTTTTATAATTAGTCAAACAAAAACAGTGTGACACATACCTCTGGACCACTTATTTTTTCTATAACTTCATAAACCCAAAATATGTTGAGAATAATGCTTATAATTTAATTCAGATAACTCAATCAGGTACTAATTAGACATAAATTTCCGTGATTTTACTTGTACTTTTTCAATAAAACAGATTGAGTTGTGGCGCATCGACATCTTATACAATAATTCAGTTTGGCCAATGACTGAAAACATGACGTTATAATACTTACAGTGCAAACTTTTCGGTCTATGGAAAAATAACTTCAAAGACATATATCAATAGAATGAGTGTAACATTTGAAATTAAATTATATGGATATAGTGTATATCACCAACAGGAAGAAGTCCTTAAAATTCACATGAACTAGACTAAAAATCTCCATCAAAGGATTTTACTTCTTCAAAAAAATGTCTCTTAAAAGATTAATTTGCTTACATGTCTTAGCAAGACAATTAATTCATTATTATTTGAGAATTGCATAATGATATGATTCTAAATGCAGGTAACTTTAAATTGAAAAATTACCATGTTAAGAACGCTTTAAAAATCATCAAAATACATTGCAAAACTCATCTCAGCCATTCTAAATCGTAATTTTTTTCCATGAGGAGACCCCCAACACCAAAATCTGGCGTCTTCGGCGCTCACAAATTCATCAAAATGCATGTAAAACTCATCTCAGCCATTCTAAATCGGTAATATTTTTCCCGGGAGGAGACCCCTCACCGCACGCCAATTTGGCCATTTTGCGTACGCTTATACATTGATTGCCTGTTAGCGACGTCAAAGTCTATAGATGTGTACAAGGACTATATGTAACAATATAGTATAAAAACTATATATGGTTGTGTGTTGGATTATTCTCCCCCCCCCCCCCCCCCAATTACGTTTCATCTTCCTAGGCGACTGACATGTCATATTTCGCCTAATCTGATGTCAAATGTGAAAAATAAACAGAAACATTAGCTACATGTATGTTAGGATTTTATAAAACTTTGTAAATAAAAAAAATCATTATAAGTAAACAAACTTCTACTGTAATATAGGGATGACCAAACGATCGCAAAACACTACATGTACCTAGAGCATGGCATCGGCGAAATTTTCGCATTTGTTTAAGCAACTACGTACGTCTACGTGTAGCTACATATGCAGGTAATATTAGACCATCTCATGTTTTAGTCTTTACAGTAATTACATATAATCAAAAGTCAGATTTATCTATGCCTAGTAGAGTACACATGTAGGCATACTGATATGTACAAGGGTAACGCATGGACACGGCCAGATCACCAGATGTTTAGATAGTTCTTCGTTTATTTTATTTCTATTTTTTTGAGACTGTCGTTTTATCCTCAATGTTTGTCCAAGTTTCTTCATGCTGATTAGTTTCATTGCAATAATATATTTTCTGCTTGACTCACGTGAACACACTATCCAAAAGAGAATATTTGTATTTTGATTTTTTACATGTGTACACCTCACCTGAAATAACAGACTAAGCTAATATACTCTTTGTAAGAAGAAACGTAATGCAAGATTGCTTGTTGAATGGTGCACATAACTATATGTACATATGTACATGTATGAAGTCGCCTTGAATAATATTACACGTGGCAAGAAAACAAATCTAATTTTAACATGTTAAAAATAATAGTTTTATGTTACATTAGGACTACTTATACGCAATGTCAAATAAATGAAGTTTTATGTATTAATGGCTAGATAATTAAAATAGAGATACATATAACTTGATATTCCGTCCATTTTTCGTTCCGTATTATTCAATACGGATGTTGTCAATCCGTAAAATTTAGTAACCAATCAGGAAAACAAACATGGCGGCCACCAGGAGGTGTTTCTCTGGAAAAGTTTATTTATCTTTTTCAGTCGCATTTCTACTGTATGTTTTTATTTGCCAGCATGCATAAACACTCTAATCATTCAATAGAGTTTATAGGGTAGTTAAAATGCCGTTCTTTAAGAGGAAATCGGCAAATGGTAAGTTATTTCCTTTCCATTTCGATGACCCGTAACTCAGCCGACGACATGATCGGTTTAGGGGGAGGGTCTTGATCTTATCAGCTCCGTTAAAGTACGGACAATTAGGATATGATCAATACCCAGCTATTGTTACGTGTTTCCCCTTGATCTGATAGATATCCTAGAATATCTTATTACAATAAACTTTGAAAATCGGATTTATGAAAACGTGTATCCCGGAAGAGCTACATGTACATAAATATGTAGGCTAATATCGGTTGACCTAATCAAGAACATCCGTACATGTATCTCCTATAAATGATATCGGAATGCGCAATACGACAGTTAGTTAGTGGTTCAAATCAGGCAAGTTATAGGCATGATGGTGTTTTTATTGTTATCACTATCCTTTATTCAGAATTATCAATTTATTGCAATTTATTATTTTTTGAAAATGGATTTGCCTTGTTTTAATAGAAGTTTTGTTAGAAATTCGACTCATTATATGAAAATATTTAGCTGTTAAAGAGGCAATCAGTATTTAAACATTGCTGAAGTTATCACCTTTTTTCTTCAATTGCAATTTGAAAAGTCATGCAATATTCCTTTAAATAATTCCCCTTTCAGAGCCCCAGGTCATGCTATCGGACCATGCATATGGTCAGGACTGTTGGATTAATTAGTGTCACCTCAGTCGATAATTATCGCCAGCAGCAACAGGGGCTCATCCTACCAATCACATATTTGTGCCTTACCTGTGTTAAAGTCAAGGTGTTACCTTGCTTATTGTAACAAGTTGCTGGAATTTCTACATATTCTTGACAAAATTTAGTAAAGAGATATTAGTTTATTTCTTCCGAGCCAAGTAGACAATGTTTGACAATATTAAAAGAAGTTTTATACGAATGCTACTAGACTGACATCACCGGAAATGGTTCATGATTACAGAGTTGAAATTAGTCTACATGAACACATATTTTCAGGAAAAGACTCTATTTTTTTACCATATTATCTAAATTTACAAATGTTTTGCAACACCTAGTGAAATACAATCTTAGCAGTTTTGCTGTCGTCAAAAATGCGAAACTTAGTGCTGGCTGTGCATGGCGCAGTCACATGACTATCACGTGATGAAGCATTCTACTTTGCTACAGAATGGCTTATTTTTTACTGATCGTGCCATCTAATAGTGCTGTCGATTGTAGGTAGAGTTGCTCGATCAGCACATCGTGGGATCGTAGTTATTATAAACAGACTGAAATGTTTCAGTAGAGTTATGTACTTGGTTTGGTTAACGTAAGTACAATGTAACGGTGATAATGAAGGAGATTGAAAGTGGAAGTCGAAAAGTACTGGTATCAACCAAACATATTTTCTGATGTCGTTACTTCAATTGTTTCAATATTTTGCAGGCGCAAATAAATTTATAATCAGAACCTTTTCTCCTTCCCTTTCTACTCTTGATTAATAACACAAATGTTGTTTTTTCATGTTAAAAACCTTTGATGTGAAAGATACATTTTTTAAATACAACGCGACTAGCGTTTGTATTAATGCTATCCGGATTACTACTGATGTGTAGGACTGAGTAGGACTTGCCCTACAATGACATCTAGTGGTGACCTCTTGAACCATTTCATTCATAAAATTCCATTCATAAATTTCCTATTCATTGAATAATATTCCTTTGGACCAATCAGTAGTCATGGGAAGACTGCCTTCTGATTGGTAGAATACACAGAGTGTGTATAGAATACACAGAGTTTTATATAATACACAGCCCATCTAGGTCAACTGTTGCCTGCTGGCGACTCCTCTGTCCAACTTACATAATCTCTGTTAATGATAATTCAAATTGGACTTACTATCTAAGGCTTATAGACATATGAGTTTTAAAGTAAACTAATCATATGCCTTTTTTGTGTACTTTGAAATAATGTTTTTAAATGAATGTTAAACACAGATCTGAGGTAAAGGCAAAATTACTTATAAGGCTGCCCTCATATGTGCATGGTTTTACCAAAATAAGTGTATGTGCAACATAAGAAACAAGAGTATATTAAGGATAAAAACTCATTTTAATGAAGATTTTTGTTTTCTTTGTAATTTTCATTTAGGAACTTTAATTCTGAAAAATGTCAAACAAAACATATGTATTTTCTGTGATCAGTTGAATGTTCTTGAAATAATTGATATTAAAGTCTTTATCATATGGTTTAAATATTTTGATTTTGGAAATTCATTTGATTTCATTCTATTTTTCTGTTTCTGCTGCATTGTATTTGCAGTACTTTGAGTACTTTGATTTAACTTACAGGATATAAATATTGAAATTATTCCATCCTATGTTATTTGCCAAAGATAAACAGGGTTTATGGTAAAACATCATAAGTTATAATGATAAGCGACGCGTAGCACGGTCACCACAATTGGACTTTTGAAAATTTTGCTCACGCGCTTTCTGCAGCATTGCAATTCCTGAAAGTTGACAGGTATGCCCAAGCTTTTTGTAATAAATGCACAGTACATTTATATATATATAATTGCCCATTCTTCAAATAAGAATGTTACCAAGCTCAATCTGCGGTGGAGATGCAGTTCTGCAAAGAGCCCATATATCTAAATGTTTTTGATTCTTATTTGATCAATTATTTTAGATTATTTACTTATCAATGGAAATATATTTAAATATGTCTAATTATTGTGTTACTCAATGGATCGGCTAATTTAGTATTTAATCAATATAATAGTGTTCATGTCACGCTCAAACCTGGGATGCAAAAATTAGCCACTTGAAAAGTGATAAAACCTGAGCAAGAGCGAGCTTTGGTTATTTTCATTTTTTTCCTTCAAAAAATAGGAGATTTCAGAAAAGATGGCGATGACGTCACACAAAGGTACATCCGGGCGCTCAAAGGTACAACTCTTATATATATCTGTACACATTTATAAACATTGTAGGAACACAGCCGCTTGCGATGTTAGTTTACATTTTATTGTAATAAATAGAACGCCAATCCGAGAACTATTGCGTTATTTACATTTCAAAAAGTGTAAATAAAAATATTTTATAATAATATATGAATTTAAACTTATAGTATTCATATATTTTACTCTGTTTATACTCCATTTTCGACCGCTACGAGAAAACACGGTCGCCATTACGTATAAACCTTGACAGATATATTGCAACTATCAACTTGATATTACAAATTAAACTCAAAGTCCCTCAAAATATAATTATAAGCAATTACTGTTTTCGAAGTGTTTCTTGATAAAACACTTTACGATGTGTGATTAGTGCAAAATTAAACATTTGCTTTCGTAGATTACCCCAAGCCCACGGCAGCCATTACAGTACAGCCGAGAACCCGAATTTCGTCCATTTTTAGTGTCATCAAATTACGTATTCTGGTTATTTTTGTCATCAATTTTGGGATTTAGTTTACAACATACAAATGAGTCAGTTTGTAGGTTCTTTTTCTCATATTTTTAAACAAAACTTTGAGTATTTAGGATTCTCGAAGCCGTGCGCAATGTATCCTGGTCGGCATTTACAGTACTACGATCTGTAATTTATATCAATTTAAATGAAGTCTACCTAATAGGTATTCCAATTATCCAAAAGTAATACCACTTCAGTTTGAGACTTAACACAGCCGGCAGTCCATGGCATAAAAGCGGCTGAAAATGAAATATTAAAAATATTATTTTACGAGATCGCCATATTATTTTACGAGATCGTCAGCCATACGTGTACGTGTAAAACAGTAGTGTATACCAGAAACATTATACATTGAAATAGATCATCGTTTCATAAACACCTTTTCACAACCTGAATTTATATGTATGGACAAAATCGGGTAGGCCTACGTGTGATGGCCCGGCGGCGCTTCGATAGGTGGCTTCGACACTAAAATTTAGCAATGAACAAATGAAAATATAAAAATGTTAACATCCGTAACCTGTGAAACAATAAGAAACCATTTTAAAATCAGAATTTGCAAGTATGAAAGCGTAAACTTTTGTCAAAGTATCGATTATGAAGCTGGGATGTACGTATCTGTTATTGTTTTTATCAGTCGCCATATTGTGTTTGTACCTTTGAGGACCCGGATGTAAACTTTCTGTGACGTCACGCCATCTTTTCTGAAATCTCCTATAGTAGCAAAACCAAATTTTGGCACAATGATTCTTTGAATTATTTTTCATTTAAATACATATAATTTATATTTCAAGACATTAATTAAATTACACAAATTAGCCCCATGATAAGTAATAAAGGTCTATTTATGAAATTTTCTATTGCATACTGTTGAGATACTTTGCAATGTAGCTGGGCCCTGCAGGTAGGGGGTTAGAATTGTACCTGCTGCCCCTATTGCATGATCTGAAATTTAGGATCTTATCCTTTTTCTTCTTCCTAAATAACTTCATCTTTCCTAATGCCTCCCTTGGCATCCTTGGCCTTGAGTTGAGCGTTCGCCCCTGTGAGGAAGGCTCTGGGTTCTGTCCCCTGGCCGAGACACACCAAAGTCTATTAAAGTGGTATTTTCTGCTCCTGCTTAGCGCTCAATCAGCATACAGGAAGTGGGACGACTGGTTCGCTTGTCAGTATAATGTGACTGGGTGGGATGTGTTGCTTGGTGTCTTCAACGGCATGCTTCAGTGATATAGCACTATAACAAGGGCAACAGTTCCCATATACAAGAAGACACAACATGAATATATTACCACAGTCTCTCAAAACATGCATCTCGCACAACATGCACACAACACACCGCATGCATGGGAGGCCGTCCTTACGTGACTATAGCTGTTAACAGGACGTTAATTAATTAAACAAACAAACAAGCAATGTAGCTTTATATAGCTAAGCTAGTTTTGTGTCATAAATTTATGTTCGCCATGTTTCTAAAAATAAAAGCTTGTTTCATAAAATCTGTGAAATGAACCCTCATTACGATCCCATATTAATTACTTGATACAAACCTTAAACTCTGATATGTATGACATCCATCAGCTTATCAGGGACTGTGATTTAATATATATTCATTGCTTACCTCGAGCTCTATCCTGACTTTCTAACCGCTCTTTACAGTGATTTGTATTTTATTTTGATTTTGTAGACAAACAGAAGGTGTCTGTTCCTCCCAATCAGGAGAGTGTAGGGAGAAAGTCGGTGAAGCGGACGCCATCCAATAGGAGTGCTGTATCTGTAGGAAAGTCTGACCCTTTTAATGGAGATGTTGGTAAGACTAAAAAACACTGATATAAATTAATAGACAATCAACTTTATTGTTTATAACCATGTTAGAAACAATAATTACTGTATTCGCCCAGGATGCTTAAATAATTGTCCTTTAATGCTGGAATGGTTAGTAAAAATATATAATGCTATCTGGTTAACCGGGTCCGATTAACTGAACCGTAACCGGATAACAGTCTCTGTTTAAGTAACGTTACAGTCGTTCATTAATGCTATGAATTTGTCATACTTAGTCTGCATTCCATAACAATCGCCAGGGTTCTCACTAAGTTTTTTAATAGATGGTTGAAAGTAATAGGTGGTTGGGAGCTGCAGGCCCCTGTGGTGGCCAATATTTATTTATGACAAAAATAGCCAGTTGTAAATTAGGATATAGACGGCTGTTTTTCCGGCAACCTGCTTTTAACAAAAACCCTGATCGCTCTCATATTTCTGGAAACAATTATTTGACACAAAGAATTATTGCTTTTAATTAGATTTATTTTGTTTGTTTTATAAAACAATGAAGTTGTATGGAAATTAGTGTAAAAACTTCAAATGTCAAAGTAGGCCTAATTTCTGCACATGGTTTCTTTTGCATAAGGCACTTGCTCACATCGATCATACTTACTGGAATGCTTGCAACGAAGCCAAGTGAAATCTAAGCCTTTTAGTGTGTTCCCAGTTTTCGATAACAAAACTGTTGTCCTAACACTTTTAATTTCTTCACAAAATAGCGATTCTGAAAACACATATGTCCTTTTTAATATATGTGAAGACGGTCATTAGTACTGGAATTCCATTACTGTGAGGAGTGTTTTGCCATATTAAATGTATATGGCAATTATCGGACAGCTAAAATGCTAACCGGATACAAGCTCAAACCGAACCGTGAACCAGTTATCCGGTTACCTGTTCGAGCACTAAACAAAGGGTGGTGGTGGTTGGGGGGGGGCAGTTATTAATAAACCAAAATTTAAGTTATTGACAAAAAAAGTCAGCCATATTAATCTTTCTGTACTTATGGTTCATTAAATGTAGTGCTGCAAATCAGCAGCAATTTTACCCTGCCCCAAAAATACAAAACGTATCGCGATACTTGTCTCACGATATGATACGTTTCTTTAAGGCGATTCTTTTAACTCTATAGTGTCTTCGGGTATTTAAAGTGCTGCCATGTTTGTAGGAAGATACTCATAACCGCTCAAAAATTCCAGATTCTCCTGATGGTAATTGGTGGGGCAAACCATGATATAAGAGAAAAATACTGTGAACCAAACCATGATATATCCTCCATATGCCGTTTATCGTTTAAAATACATTTCGTGATTCACATGTTAAAGATTCGCAAGTTCATGTAATATGGGATACAATGTTAGAGGCATCACATGTTGTAAAAAATTGTTAAATCCGTGAAATTGAGGCGTTTATTGATTATTATATACAATTTTCTCCAGAAAATGAGAGGGGCGCTAACTATTGCAAAAATGGTATATCAAATGAATTCATAATGCCTGTGTATATGCATTGCTTTATTAACCTGCTACACAATCACTTCAATAAATTTATGTATATTTCATCATACTTTAAATTCTATCTAGAATAAAGTATTATATACATCAGCAGCTATACACCACACATTGCTGACAGTCCCTGTGCTTTGTTTGTAGGAAGTCAGTCTAGTGGTAAAGGTCGACCTCCTAAACTCCTACTCTCTCCTGAAGATCTGCAGAATGCAGATTTGGGTATGTCATATATATATATATATACATGTATCATAATAAAACTATGAAAATCAAGAATACTTCAAATAGACAGTAATTATTGTGATGGTGAAAATTTTATCTACAAAATAATTTGATAGTTAATCATTGCTAAATTTTTGAGACCACAACATTTTTGATGTTGTATTTTCTTGTTTTAGTTAAAATCACAAAAATAAGTTTTGATCCATGAAAAGAATCAACTATTCTCTAGAATTAATGTTGACGTAAATAAAATATTAATTATAATTTGATATTAATGTAAATTTAGAATGATTTTTCCCCCTTAGTTTTGTAGGTTGGATTTATTTGCTTTATTGACATAAAGTAAGAATATGAATGTTTATCTTCAGTTTTGTACTTATTGCTTCTATTTTTAAGGTGATTGTGGCACATCTTTACAGTCAAGGACACAAACCACGTCACGATTATCCAAGACCTTGTTGGAGATCTTGAATGACAAAGATGCCTTAAGTCTATACATAAAATATATGGATGCTATAAAAAATGCCCAACATATACGATTCTGGCTAGATGCTGAAAGCTTCCAAGCTTCTACATGGAGCAGGCTAAGAACGCATTCTTTGAATTCAGCAAAAAAAGGTATGTCTTCTGGTAGGCCTATTGATGATATCAAGGTCATGTCCTCAGACATAGCAGGGGAGATAATCCCCGGACAGATCACTAGCGATACACAGGGGATTGATGGAAGTACGGTATCTAACAACGATAACACACCTTTGAGTGAATGTTCTAGTCAAATGCAGGAATTCAGGGATCATTCACGGACAGATTCTGTGAACTCTGTGTCTAGGTATAAAGAATCGGAAGGACAAAGGACAGAAACGTCTCCACCAATGGAGGAGTCCTCTAGACATGATAACATAACAAAGCTTGGTGCTGTGATAGGCCATGATGATATAGGCGGCCGTGATACCAGGGGTGTAGACCGTGTTGAAGTAGATGAGGCTGAGGTGGAGTCTGAGGATAAGGGCGATCCTAATAGTGTTACTGTGATAGCTAGGCCAGGGTCACAAGATGAGGAGAGGAAGGTCAAACGAGGAGTATCACAAGAAGATCTGGCTGATAAGTTAAAAAGAAGTATGTATGGTCTCTCATCTACATCAGGAATTAAACAAGATATTATAATTTATTTAGCTTCTTATCAAACAAAACTATCTACAGGTATGCTGACCTTTTAAAACTTTATTTATACTTCAAACACAAGTAGTTAAATATTTCTGTAAGAATGTTTTAGAAATTGATTTGATCTTCATCTAATATAGCTATTGAGAACCATGGAAAATGGATATAAAAAGTTCTGTGATAAAAATTAGTTATTTATATATATACATATACCTGTAATAATACCGGTAATAGTTCACCTTCCTGAAATTTGACTTATCCAGAAAATATAATATAGATACTGGTGATAAGATTCTGAATGCAAGGATAGATTATCTAAAACCAACTCTCAAAAGTACTTACTGACCTCTGTCATTATGCTCACTGAGTGTGCCAGTCTTCATTGAATTAGATTATGAATATAGAAACTGTTTTGTATTTTCCTACAAAGGTATAGAGAGGGATGCTGTTAAAATTTTTCAAAAATATCTGTCACATGACGCAACAGATCCCATTGGTGCTCCGGACGAATTACGCAATGAAACCATACGTAAGTAGACCACAGAGAATGAGTCCCAGTTGAACAGTGTAAGCTTGGATTCATTTAAATTATAGACCCTGTTTGATTCAAATTATTTTGTTGTCACCATATTTAAGCACAGTTAACTCAGATACTAAAACTTCCCAGTTTTACCGGGTGATGCCATGTTCAAGTTAATTAAGTCCATGTGTACGACTTTGTAAAGATTATTTTTCACGAGTTAATTCATTAACCTCTAAAATTACATTGTGGACTGATCTAGTCTTTGATTTAGAAGAACCTAAATGTGTCTTCAGGGGTGAATAAGTTAAATAAATAGAGTGTAGACAATATTTAATGTCTGAGGTGTAGGACCATTATCCTAATTCTGATATGTCGTCCCTTATGTCATTGTAAATTGATGTTATCTTTTTAATTTCTTACAGACAAGATTTGTAGAGAAGACGGCCAAGTTGATCCACAGTGCTTCTCCTCCTGTCAGGAATTTGTTTTTAAGAAAATGGAGAAAGAGTAAGTTATTTTATTATAACCTGTGGTATCAAGCTGCTGAGAGGTAAGCTGTCTGCTTACACAGTTGAACTTTCATACAATAAAAGGAGGGGGTCATTGTGTGTAGTACATAGTGTTAGATACAGTCTACATCACCCAGCTGGTGGAGCATTCAGTAGAGCCATAGTTTTTCACACTAAAGACCTGTGTTTGATTCCAGATTGAAGCTAGTATAAGATCATTTTGGAGAACTCCATCATTTCCATAAGAGAAGCCTATTTGGGTAACAAGAGACCTGCTGTTTGTGCTGATAACAGAGATAGTCCAGACATTCTTCCACCATTCACTGATTTGTCATGGGTTTTAGCTGTGGGAGATTTCTCTGTCAACCCTATAGCTAGGGAATGACAGATTGTGCACGCTAACCTTTTGAACCTGAAAACAATTACGTTAGGTCATGACTTCATGCAGTGTGACTGTAGCGTGCATTGGCGATGATGTCATCAATATTGACATGCAGGCGATGGCACCATGTTCATGTGGTGGTGAAAATACTTCTGTTTAGGCTATTATCTCCTCTTTTTCTTTGGTATGTAATCATTCCCTACCTATGAGGCTGTGACAACAAAATCACAACCCTCGGGGGAATTCCTGAATGTCCAACCCTTGGCAAGCCTTGGGTTAGACTTTCATGAATCACCCCTCGTGTTGTGATTTTGTTGTCACACCCTCTAGGCAGGGAAAGATTCTATTAATCTACACATTTCTATAGCTCATAGGAAATTAAATAACCGAGTTCAAATTCATCCTTTGCTGGTGATCTCTTCATATTCTACAGTGTGTTTTAATGGGAATACATTGCCCAAATTATGGTACATTTACCATTCTGTAGCTAAAATAAAGGCATTAAAGTTCATCATTTCCTCTTCCTTTTCATATTTTACAATTTTTAGGTCATCTGACCCAAAGGGTCAGGATGACCTATAGTCGTCATGTTTCGTCCGTCGCTGTGCACCGTGCGTTAACTTTTCATATTTTGATCTTCATCTCAAGTTCTACCAGTGCAATTTAGCTGAAACTTACATGAAATGATCCTGACATGGTCCAGACCAAGTGTTGTTATTTTTCGGGTCGATCCAAAATCCAAGATGGCCGACACAGCCGCAACTTGAAAACATATTTTGAACTTCTTCTCAAGTTCAACCAGTGCGTTTTACCTGAAACTTGCATGAAATTATCCTGACATGGTCCTGACAAAGTGTTGATATTTTTCGGGCTGATCGGAAATCCAAGATGGCTGCCACAGCCGCCATCTTGAAAACACATTTTGAACTTCTCCTCAAGTTCTACCGGTGCGATTTAGCTGAAACTTGCAGAAAAATGATCCTGACAAGGTCCCGACAAAGTGTTGTTATTTTTCGGGTCGATCTGAAATCCAAGATGGCCACCACAGCCACCATCTTGAAAACGCATTTTGAACTTCTTCTCAAGTTCAACTGGTGCGATTTGGCTGAAACTTGCATGAAATGATCCTAACATGATCCCGACAAAGTGTTGTTATTTTTCGGATCGATCCAAAATCCAAGATGGCCGCTACAGCCACCATCTTGAAAACACATTTTGAACTTCTTCTCAAGTTCTACCAGTGTGATTTGGTTGAAACTTGCATGAAATGATCCTGACATGTCCCGACAAAGTATTGTTACATCTCTGGTTGATCCCAAATCGAAGATGGCTACCATGACACTATATCTAATTAATTTCCTATATGTTAAGGCTCTTAGGCCTCTTGTTTGAAATAAAATTTGTTGAAAGAGATTGAAAATGATCCTGACATGGTCCTGACAAAGTGACACCATATATAATTAATTTTACTATTGCCAATGTAACCAGATGATCGTTAAGGCCCTTTTGGCCTCTTGTTGAATACCCAGATAATGGTACCCTTACAATATTTTATAGTGCTGTGTAATTGTATTGAATTTTTTACCCTGACTTCCTTTTGAGTGAGTATTACTTACTTGTGTAATTATATTGAAGGTTTTACCCCGACTTCCTTGTGAGTGAGTTATACTTATATATTTATATTGAAGGTTTTACCCCGACTTCCTTGTGAGTGAGTTATACTTGTATATTTATATTGAAGGTTTTACCCCGACTTCCTTGTGAGTGAGTTATACTTATATATTTATATTGAAGGTTTTACCCCGACTTCCTTGTGAGTTATACTTATATATTTATATTGAAGGTTTTACCCCGACTTCCTTGTGAGTGAGTTATACTTATATATTTATATTGAAGGTTTTACCCCGACTTCCTTGTGAGTGAGTTTACTTATATATTTATATTGAAGGTTTTACCCCGACTTCCTTGTGAGTTTTACTTATATATTTATATTGAAGGTTTTACCCCGACTTCCTTGTGAGTTTTACTTATATATTTATATTGAAGGTTTTACCCCGACTTTCTTGTGAGTTTTACTTATATATTTATATTGAAGGTTTTACCCCGACTTCCTTGTGAGTTATACTTTTTATTTATATTGAAGGTTTTACCCAGACTTATATATTTATATTGAAGGTTTTACCCCGACTTCCTTGTGAGTTATACTTCTATATTTATATGGAAGGTTTTACCCCGACTTCCTTGTGAGTGAGTTATACTTATAAATTTATATTGAAGGTTTTACCCAGACTTCCTTGTGAGTTTTACTTATATATTTATATTGAAGGTTTTATCCCGACTTCCTTGTGAGTTTTACTTATATATTTATATTGAAGGTTTAACCCCGACTTTCTTGTGAGTTTTACTTATATATTTATATTGAAGGTTTAACCCCGACTTTCTTGTGAGTTTTACTTATATATTTATATTGAAGGTTTTACGCCGAATTCCTTGTGAGTGAGTATTACTACATGCATCAGATCAACATGCTGACTAGTACACAGATCCACCTCGCCGACGTGTTATACAATGAGGGCGCTCTCTTCTATTTTATGGAGTACCTAGAACAGGAGGGAGGCAGCCATTTTCTCCAGTTCCTGTTGGCTACAGACAACTTCCAGCAGCATCTCACATCCTGTGAAGGTCAATACGACGGCATGGAGGCTCAGAGAGATGCCATGGTGCTGTACGACAAGTACGTATCCTATAATGGTGTGACACGCTTTTAATTAACAACGCTATTTTGATTACCCATTAAATCTCCAAAAAAAAGGAAATAACTCTTATAAATGTTTTTCTACCCAATTATTTTCCATCTAAGTAAAATTATAAGTTTGTGGTTAAATGAGCTGTTATATGACAGTAATGTGCACTATGGTGATATGTTTAATTTTCTCTTACAAGGTTGAAATAGAATTGAAATTTACACACAAATATATTATCCTTATAGGGTATCTTCCTGGCTGAAGATATTTTGAAACAACAACAAAAGAATTAATTTTTTTTCTCATTTCTTTCAGATATTTTTCTTTACAGGCTACAGATCCGCTGGGGTTTGATGATAAGATACGATTTGAAGTTGAGGAAAATATATGTCGTGAAGAAGGTCCTCTTCCAGATTGTTTTGCCAAAACCAGAAATATAGTCCTTAAAACAATAGAAAAGGTAATATAGAAATACAGTCCTTAAAGCAATAGAAAATGTAATATAGAAATATAGTCCTTAAAACAATAGAAAAGGCAATATAGAAATATAGTCCTTAAAACAATAGAAAAGGTAATATAGAAATATAGTCCTTAAAACAATAGAAAAGGCAATATAGAAATATAGTCCTTAAAACAATAGAAAAGGCAATATAGAAATATAGTCCTTAAAGCAATAGAAAATGTAATATAGAAATATAGTCCTTAAAACAATAGAAAAGGCAATATAGAAATATAGTCCTTAAAACAATAGAAAAGGTGATATAGAAATATAGTCCTTAAAAATAGAAAAGGTAATATAGAAATACAGTCCTTAAACAATACAAAAAATAATATAGAAATATAGTCTTTAAAACAATAGAAAAGGTAATATAGAAATATAGTCCTTGAAAATAGAAAATGTAATATAGAAACATGGTCCTTTAAACAATACAAAAAATAAAATAGAAATACATTCCTTAAAACAATAGAAATGGTAATATAGAAATACTGTCCTTAAAACAATAGAAAAGGTAAGATATGAATATGGTCCTTAAAAGAATAAAAAAGGTAATACAGAAATATGGTCCTTAAAACAATTGAAAAGGTAAAATACGAATATGGTCCTTAAAACAATAAAAAAGGTAATACAGAAATATGGTCCTTAAAACAATTGAAAAGGTAATACAGAAATATAGTCCTTAAAACAATAGAAAAGGTAATACAGAAATATAGTCCTTAAAACAATAGAAAAGGTAATACAGAAATATGGTCTTTAAAACAATTGAAAAGGTAATACAGAAATACAGTCCTTAAACAATAGAATAGGTAATACAGATATACTGTCCTTAAAAAATAGAAAAGGTAATATAGAAATATTGTCCTTAAAACAATAGAAAAGGTGATATAGAAATACAGTCCTTAAAAAATAGAAAAGGTAATATAGAAATATAGTCCTTAAAACAATAGAAAAGGCAATATAGAAATATAGTCCTTAAAACAATAAAAAAGGTAATATAGAAATATAGTCCTTGAAAAATAGAAAAGGTAATATAGACATAAAGTCCTTAAAACAATAGAAAAGGTAATGTAATATACAGGTAAAGCAATAGAAAAGGTAATGTTATATAGTCAAACCTGCCTTAACCACCTCTGTATAAAGACCACCTGCTTAACGAGACTACTTTCTTAGTATCCTAAATTGTCAATTTCATCATAATTTAACTTGTGTATAAAAAGCACTTGGCTATAACAACCCTGTATTGTCCCTTGGATGGTCCATATAGACAGGTCTGTCTATATACACAACAGCTAAAGCCAATCATCTCCAGTTCACTAATTTGATAATGAAAAGTAAATGATTATTCTGTAATAAACCAAATCCTGGATTTCATACTTTCTTAATTCTAAAAATCAGTAAGATAAGCTTAATTTGGAGACTGCTTTATGTTTATATTAAATCATTGTTTTATGGCATGGGGGAAAAGATATAATCGGAGAAATGTGAAGTTAAGTCTTACACTATCTGATTTATCTCCATCACTTTTTAGCTTGGATGGAAATATGGTATTGAATGTGAATCTGAGTTCCTGAAAACCAAGCTCTGAGTCTCAATCTCTCTGATTTAAATATGATTGTTAACATAAAGTCAACCTCTCTGATTTAAATATGATTGTTAACATAAAGTCAACCTCTCTGATTTAAATATGATTGTTAACATAAAGTCAACCTCTCTGATTTAATATGATGTTAACTAAAGTCAACCTCTGATTTAAATGATTGTTAAAGTGACAATGCAAGTTAAAAAACTTTAAATTGAGATTAAAGAAATTAAGCACACTTGTATTTCAAGAATCGTTTATGAGACAACCCCCTATCGAGGTCAGCCATTTTTGTTTTTCGCTCTGTCTGTATCCGATGCTTTCACCGACCCCTATATAAAGCTCGTGAATCGACACACGTGCGATCAGTCTATACACGTACATACACACCTGGCAGTTGTCCACTGTGTATCACCTACTATTACGTAAACAAAACACTTACCTATAAAGGTATATGGGGCTTGTTTGGCAACAAAATACATCAAATCCTCTAAGCTGTCATTTACATGTTTGTCAAAATAAAATTTCCACACAAATGAATAGAAATCCAAATGATTAACCGTCCACATATCTCCACGGATGTTATCGTAACCGATGTACTCGACTGGCCATGTGCACGTGACTACCTGTCCTGAACAAGCGACAACTACTGTACCAAGTACATACACGTGTCGGTGTACGTGTAAAACCTAGTGCATATTGAAGTGTTTCATTAGCTCGTTTTGGATATTATTTGGAATTTAGCTGACAACACATTCATGTATTATTTCAATGAAACCTTGTCAGGTGAGTGCAGTGTTTATTTTCAGTTTGACATTGTTATTTGCAATATCGCGGCATGTCTATACGAGACAAGTTATGTTTGAAATGACGTACGTGTGTCTAGTCCCGTGCTTTATATAGGGGGTTGGCCAGTGAAGGTAACTAAGCAAAGCAAAAATAAAAATGGCTGCCACTTCCTTGGATACGACACTGTCATAACTGGGGAATGTCTCAGAAACAATTTTCAAAAAAAAAAAAAAAAATTTATTTCAAATGCATGCTTTTTAACTTGCATTGTCAGCTTTAACATAAAGGCAGGATGTAATATTGAGCATTGCCATATAGAAGTTGTTTTGTAGTTTTTTGTGTTTAATTTGTTTCCAGACCTACTTCTCAGCATACCTTCACAGTGATGTCTACTACAAGTACCTGTCTGAGCTGGTCAGTACAGTAGAAACGGCCAATTACCCTCCCCGGCAACGTAAACGTACTGGTCAGTATAAAAACATAATTCAGAACAGAAAAAAGATGTGTAATATATTGGATACATTCCACCACTTCTGTTTACATAGGATAAAGGCAAGTCCAACAATAAAAGTTCAGTGCCAAATTATGCTAAACATTTGCTTTTGAAAACTGAATGTGATATAGAGATGTACTGTTATACCGAACCTCTGGGTACCAGCAAAATTAATTGTTACAAGCATAGTTTGTTAAATGTATACATATTACAATCAGCTTAAATGACCAGAGAATGAATAGTACTGTTATAACCTTGACTTTGTTAGCGGTTCTTTATAAATTGTTTTACTCTATATGGAAGTGTTTAGCATCAAGATTTCCAGATACCTGATGTTAAAATCCTTGCCAATAAGCATAACAAAATAATTGTGATTTCAAGCTGTATTGTTTTTCAGCTAGCGATGCCTCCTCTGAACACAGTAGTCACAGCGCGGGGAGTGAGAGTCGATCGTCCAAAAATACCTACTTAGCGAGGGACACCAGCCATCTACGTCACAGCATGACTAAGCTTGACACTGCCATGAACCTTGACCCTGGGCTTCTGAACCCTGACCTTTTATGGAAAAGACACAGTCCAAAGTAATTAGTTTTTACTTTATTCTGATATTATTGAAATGATTTGCTATGTTTAGAATTATGACTTTCCCCTTTAACAAAATGCGTTTAAGTTCAGTAATGATGTAGAATTTTCTATCACGTCATTGTAGGATGAGTTTAGGAAAGGTTGACACATTTGGGGAGTTTGTGTCAGAGTTTGACCCCAACCCTGACCAGGAGAAAGTAAAAGGTATGTTGTTAACGATTAAACGGTGGATATTAAATTTAATTTAGTCTCCCTCGGTCTGTCCGTCCGAAATTCTTTTCCGGGCTATAACTCAAAAACCGTTCAGGGCAGCTCCATGAAACTTTCTGAATATATATATCAGACAAGTGCCTAAGTTGTGCCTTTTGCTGTTGTGGACCATCAATTTTTGGAATTTTTTCTGTTACCATGGAAACTCAGTCAAAAATACAAAATTACAGTTTCATTTTGTTTTCGGGCTACAACTCCAAAACTGTTAAATGCAGCTCCATGAAACTTGTTTTACTGTTTCTTTTTGTTACCTGCTGTTATCTTTTTTCAGTTTTACAATAATCGCATGCATTTAAAGCTATACTTGAATAATTATTACTTCGAAATTGGTGTATTTGAGTTTTTATACTTACTGCAGGGCATGGGGGATAATGCCATGCTTTGTGGCTCCTTGTTTTGACTTTATATACGAAAATTTCAAAAACTTTGTACATAGTATGTTTTTTTTTTGTATTTGTACATGTAGTATGTTAATTTTTGTATCTGTAGTATATTAATTTCTTGTATATGTATATGTAGTATGTTTATTTTTTGTATTTGTACATGTAGTTTGTAAATTTTTTGTATTTCCTTGTTGCAGGCACTGGACTTTTTAAGAGAAAAAAAGCAAAAGAAAAGGTGATAAAATTCAAAATCATTCTTATTTTTGACACTAATGGTGTTAAATCATATTGAATATATCTACATTATATATTTCTGTTTCTTCTTGATGTTCAGCAATTGTTTTGTATATATTAAGAGGTAGTTCACATACCCGGGTATTGTGTTCAGTCATTGTTCAGTAACCTTTCTGATGTTAGGGACATACTTTGTAATGTCTCTCTTTTAATAATCATGTTTTATGTGTAAAATTTTGACATTTCTTTTTCTCCATAAAGAAAATATTTTTCTCAAATTTCTTAAATACCATTCGATTCAGTTATGTACAATATGCATAACCAATGTTTTATAATTTCTCTTTTTTTCTAGGAACAAGAAGATATGGCATTAAAGATTGCTCAGATGATAATAAATGATGTGACGTCAGTCACACAGACAATTGGTGCATTAAAAAAACCAGAGCAAGATCTGGATGAAGGAAGCTAACAGTGAGCCGTGTGCTTAACACACGTAAGATAGCATTAAGTAAGGATGTGGGTGAGTGGTGGGATGGGGGGGGGGATGGGGGGGGTTTCCTCTGTATTCAAAGTTATGTTCTGATCGACTGTCTAAAATTATTTTGTTATTCTCATTGAAAATGTTTTATCATTATTAATTGAAGAAGATTTGAAATGAAGATTCTCTCTTACAATTGCTATGATTTTCACTTTGAAATTTTGTCTCTAACCTCAACACAACTCTATAGCTAACCTGTATTAATTCTCTTTAATAAGGCAAATTGATTCCATAAGATACATTTATAAATTTTCTGTCCTGACACAACATGTGTGTACCAGAACCTACCTGATAATTTGATTTAAAGTCATGATATGGAAAATTGCTGAATATATAAGATCATTTCTATGAATATGACAGAATATTCTTCCTAGAGAACTTCATTTCATTAAATATGACAAAATGTAAGATATTCTTCCTAAGTAGATAACTTGATATAGAAACATAAATTGAGTTTCTCTATCACTATCACCACATTATGACTCCTCTTGCTCTTCCAATATTGTTTCTCGAGGAATCTTAAATTCTTTAGCCGCCATTATGTGCCATAATCCAAGGTGCAATTTTGTTTTTCATTTATAGACGAAAAACAATCCTAATTTTCCCAACTATAAAAATTCTTATTAAATTATAGCTTAATGTTTTAATGTTACCTTGACAATGTCACATGTTTATAAGTTTTCAGTTAAAACAAATACCAGTTCTTTATATACATTTTAAGACACCTAGTGAAAAATCATTTAATCATATCGAACAAATCTTTTAATCTTGATGCCACATCATTATCTAAATCATAACGTTATGATGATCATATAAAAGCTGGTGATATGCAAAAATATTACTCCAGTTTCATCATAATTCCATAATTTTTTTAAGAAAGTACCTAAGCATTGCAGGAGTTAAAGTTTCACAACATATGGTTATTTCGTAGTAATGCTAAGAAATTTCCTTAACCCATTCACCGGTGAAGACACATGTAAACTATTCCAATTCTAGTTCATTATAAATGTTCAAGTTTTAATGAGTTAGGTTAGGAATATTAATGTTACTGGCCATGGACAAATGTACGAGGTTATGGCCATGGACAAATGTACGCGGTTATGGCCATGGACAAATGTACGCGGTTATGGCCATGGACAAATGTACGAGGTTATGGCCATGGACAAATGTACGCGGTTATGGCCATGGACAAATGTACGAGGTTATGGCCATGGACAAATGTACGAGGTTATGGCCATGGACAAATGTACGAGGTTATGGCCATGGACAAATGTACGAGGTTATGGCCATGGACAAATGTACGGGTTAGGCCATGGACAAATGTACGAGGTTATGGCCATGGACAAATGTACGAGGTTATGGCCATGGACAAATGTACGCGGTTATGGCCATGGACAAATGTACGGGTTATGGCCAGGGTACAAATGTAGGTTAGGAAATTAAGGTTATGGCCATGGACAAATGTACGAGGTTAGGCATACAATGTAATGGCCATGGACAAATGTACGGGTTATGGCCATGGACAAATGTACGCCATGGACAATGTACGGTATGGCCATGGACAAATGTACGGGTTATGGCCATGGACAAATGTACGGGTTATGGCCATGGACAAATGTACGAGGTTATGGCCATGGACAAATGTACGAGGTTATGGCCATGGACAAATGTACGAGGTTATGGCCATGGACAAATGTACGAGGTTATGGCCATGGACAAATGTACGAGGTTATGGCCATGGACAAATGTACGAGGTTATGGCCATGGACAAATGTACGAGGTTATGGCCATGGACAAATGTACGCGGTTATGGCCATGGACAAATGTACGCGGTTATGGCCATGGACAAATGTACGAGGTTATGGCCATGGACAAATGTACGCGGTTATGGCCATGGACAAATGTACGCGGTTATGGCCATGGACAAATGTACGCGGTTATGGCCATGGACAAATGTACGGGTTATGGCATGAAATTACGGGCCATGGACAAATGTACGAGGTTATGGCCATGGACAAATGTACGAGGTTATGGCCATGGACAAATATGTACGAGGTTATGGCCATGGACAAATGTACGAGGTTATGGCCATGGACAAATGTACGAGGTTATGGCCATGGACAAATGTACGAGGTTATGGCCATGGACAAATGTACGAGGTTATGGCCATGGACAAATGTACGAGGTTATGGCCATGGACAAATGTACGAGGTTATGGCCATGGACAAATGTACGAGGTTATGGCCATGGACAAATGTACGAGGTTATGGCCATGGACAAATGTACGCGGTTATGGCCATTGCATTGTAATGATTAATCATATTAATTCTTAGCCTGATCATGAGAGTCCAGTACTTCTGGGTACTACAGATACTTTAATAGGTAGATCAGAAAGAAGTTGTCTTTCATTGTCCTGGGTCATAGAGTTTTATGAGGCAGAAAATAACATGGAGTTTTGGTCTGTGTTCTTATTTACTGTCATCACATGAAAATATTTTAATTGTGGGGATTGTATGTGTATACAAACATGGGATGCACGTATGTTGATAAAAAATCTGTCCATGTTAATATGTAATGCGTGATAATATATATCAAAATGAGATTATGTGAAGTTAGTCAAATGTGTGAGAGGCCAAATGTATGTGTTTGTACACGTGTAAACATTTACGTATGTATGTATTGAAGAATTAGATAAATCTTGATCTTTTGGTCTTCATGCTAATTATTATTATTGGGTGACTTCATATTTCGTAGCTATGTTTGTGGTGCTACTTATCTAGCCTTATACCAAAGTTGTTGAATAGTTTGCATACATATGTATTAGTAGTGTAAAGATTCATACTTTTTGTGATTCATTGATGTCTATTCAACTTTTGAATCCCTATGCTGAGTTTTCGATTTTTTTCTGTAAATTATGATTTTTGGCCTTTGTGTTTCCTGTAATGTACCAAAAGCCTTCCAGATGATGTATTTGATTCGCTGATGATTTTCTCACTCAACAATGACAACAATCACAACGACTTTTAAGTGTTCACATTATTGAAGGCTGACAGACCGGACCTTATGATATCTGTATGGGAATATTTGAGGTTTGATTGAGAGGAAGTTGACAGTGTCATTACACCTTCTAATGTAAACATTTTTTGTTTACATGTAATTTGTATGAGTTCATGAGAAAACACAATTTTAGCCTAATTTCTAGATTCAACAAATATGTCATCGAACCGAAAATAATCGAATTATGAGGTAAGAATCGCAAATCAAATCAAATGGTTGGGTTTATGAATCGTTGCACCCCTAATATGTATGTATGCATTTTAGAAATGTGTAATGAAGTCAAACTAGTGTCCAATACCCACCACAAAATTGTAATGTCTATTATATATTTGGAGTTTGTTTCATATCGAGGTCTCGCAGAAACTATGAAAGTCTTTCTTTATGAACAGTACATAATCGAAATTTCTTTACTCTTTAGGTTAAAGTCAGATTTATTTGAAACTTGAAACACCGCTTACATGTTGATACCGATGAAAGGTTTTTAGGACAATCATGATATTTTAAAATTCAGATTTCTACTGAAATAAAATACTGCATTCGACACAGTTCCAATAAGCGCCTCTCCCCCTTTAAGGACCTTAATGTCAATTGCCCAGACATAAAAAAACGACTAAAACTGTATAGGTTTGCAATATTTTTGTCCTTTTACGCACCTTTTCATTTTTCAAAACGCCCTGGGCACTTATTGGATCGAACACGGTAATTACAAAATGTAGTAATAATTACTTCATGTCTCCACAAATGTTAAACAATTTCAAATACAAATGTATCCTTAAGTCACAATATTGACACCTATCTCAATATGGCTATATTTGTGTTTATCAGTGTGTTATATCTTTGCATGCATTGCCATATGTTAGTGGTCTGTCTTATTGGTTGCTGTACAGTCCTATACTTATCTTATTGCTGGGTAACAAGAATGACATAACCTCATGTGTGTGTCTGTTGTATTGATTAATGTATCAGAGGAAATCAGAACGAGTTCCATCATTTGGACCTTATCTGGTTACATTCTGCACATGGACATTAGACAGTTAGCTACACTGGCTATGATGTTGGTCCTTGCTGTTTTTACACTGTTTAACGTGCTTCACCGGTAACTTTTATCCATCAAAAATGAGTTTCATAAGTAAAACAGTTACATACTTTACACTATTACCATCAATGGTAAGTTTGAGTTTATTTTTCTTCAGAATTAAAGATCTTGAAATAATTAATTGCATTTCAAACTAACCATAGGCACTATGCCCTATATGGAATGAAGTACTGACAACACCGAAAGCAAAATGAATTATTGTATATGCCTAATATTATCCAAAAGGTAACTATTGTATATGTTCTAGCGGTGATGCAGCATCTTTAAACTACTGATGTTTTAGTTATTATAAATATCAGTGTAGTATGTATGTAAGTAATACATACTTTACACTATTCAATATTAGAGATAAAAACACATGTCCCATTTAGTCCATTTTCACTCTCTTAATTAATTGTTTATTAATGAAGTGATACTTTCCTGAAAGTTAAAGCAGCAATCGTAAAGCCTGACAATCAATCTAACATTACTCTGTCACAAATACATTAAATTAGTCTGCATCGTTATCATGTGGTTTTGGAAATTGATGAATTTGTACACAATCTCAACTTTGTTTATTGAGGAATTTGTGTGAAATTGTTGAGACGGGCAGTATATCGCTCAAACAATCACAATGTGCTGCGCACAAATGTCACGTTAATAATCTTAATTGATGTGGTCGGGATGAAAACCCGGGTCTCGGATACCTTTTGTTATCTATAAAGTGCAATAATATGAATTATATTCTCTCAATGTTCTATAATGAGAAGGTAAATGTGTTATCTGGTATCTAGTGCTACAGAGAGGTGCTACGTACACGTCAGCGGTTGTCATGACGCCTTCAATATTTTGACATGGCAAAACAAATCATAATTAAATACTTGTAATTATCTAGGGTAAGTTATTTGTTTCTGATGACAATTATCACAGAATGTTCAAATATATTTCTTAATATTCAAATTATTTTTGCTAACGTCACAGTTTGGTGGATTTCAAACAAGACAGTCTGCAGAACTTTTGACATGTATACTGTGATCTCCATTAAAGGTAACGACTTTGTTTTATAAAAACAAAAATTATAAAAACAAAAATCAAA
Source organism: Argopecten irradians (assembly GCF_041381155.1). NCBI lineage: Eukaryota > Metazoa > Mollusca > Bivalvia > Pectinida > Pectinidae > Argopecten > Argopecten irradians. The sequence goes on along the minus strand of NC_091142.1, from coordinate 31,465,097 downwards.
AAAAAAAAGAAGCGTGTATGTCTTTGTTATTGAAGTCTTTGATATTATCCTTAAAGAGTAAATCTAACCTATTTGAAGAAGTCAGTTGTTACTGAATTTGATAAGTACCTTTCTCAAATCATCGATATAAGAACACTAACCTATATAGCTATATACCATGATAAGCAGTATCAAAAGCATTATGTCTCCATTACTCTCAAAATATAAAGGACTCGTTTATCTTCATCAAAGTCTTTTTTATTTAAGCTATTATTTTGAGAATACTACACTACGAAATGTCTCGGAGAGGATCCGTGAAATCGATACAAGAATATTTGCCTTTGGTGCCTATACATGTAGTTAACGTTTCAACAGAATAAATATTTGGTGCCAAATCTCAACATACCATTTAAGACTTTTTCAGGATACATCCATACCGATTGAAGTTATTCATTCTCCGTCTGTGCGATCTCTTTAAATACGTATATCATATTCGACCCCAAATTCGCCCTCAGTCCTATAAGTAACCCCGACTTTGAACTAATATTGACACTACTGGTATCTTGAATTTACACCTTATAATGAAATGCACGGCGATAAATATAATACATCATATGTTCTTTATCTACTTGATCTGTGACTTTGTGGGATAATTTGTGAAAGTTCTGAATTAAGTGTGCCCCCTCAGATTTGTTAAGTATCCTGGGCGTTTATGGGATCGAATACGGTTTACAGTTATAAGACCTACCTATTGTTACCCCTGATTTTTTAACCTTTGTAGGTATTACTCACGGACAGCTGTACACTTACCTATTGCAGCAGTTTTATGCTGCACTATTCCATTGTTATGATTTGTCTGATGTTTCTATTATACGGAGGTGTTGTTGTTAGTATTCGTTTTAGTACTATTGTTATATCATCAATAAACATTTCACGTTTTTCTTCTGTGAAAGGAATAGTAATACGATATACAGATGCATGTGTGATACTTGTAGATTATAGTAAGATGTTCAAACGCATTAATTTGATATTCCATATGTTGCATATTTGGTATTGCGCTGTGTGCTAAAATCTAATAATGCGAAATCTGGTGGTACAAAGTCTAACAAAAATTTATCAAAAACAATGTACTTATTTCCTTAAAGATGTTCCACCAACGTCGAATGATATTTTTTATCTATAAAAAAATAGCAAATAAATTAGTATTTTTCTTCAGTTCCAAAAGTTACTTTACACCATTGCCATCGTTGCAAAGTTCGAGCTTAGTATTTTAATAAAAGATAAAAATATTTAAAACAAATAAGAAATTATGTCCTGAAAAAAATTCTATGGCACAATGCACGATATGGAATTAAGTACGGATTAATGCGTGCACCAAAAGCAAAATAAATTATTGTATATGCATTTTTAGTGTTAATTGGACACAAATAACAAGGATTTTACATCAGGTATTGTTCACATTGTTAATATTATGGGTAGCGTTTATGTTCTGTCGGCGGTGAATCATCTTTAAAGTGAATAGTCGGGCAAAGAAAACAAGTCTAAATGCGTTCATTGGCCTTCCAAAAGTTCTCACATATTAATACGACGGTCAAGTTCTGCTTACATTTCCCAGTTCTGACCATTGAGATAAATAAAAGTTGAAGCATTGAAAGCGAGGCTGCGTGGAAATGTAACCACCGATATAGGCTGCCGGGAGGACGTTTTAGGATTCCTATACTTAAAATTAGTTTCTTCGTACGCAGACAGATTTTGACGAGAGATATTCTATTTCTATTTCATAAGAAATTATACTGGATACATTCACACCATTTTACCGACTTTGGCCATCCTTGCCCGACTGTTCACTTTAATACTAAGTTGTGTGCATTTCATAGGTTAACTTATAAGACATTGTATGTTTGAATGTATTTTTTGGAAAATATTCAAGTAAGTAGTTAAGTTAAATCAATTAATGTGCAATAAGTGTATCAATTGGTGCATCGTGATTGAGACTACATTCACCTAAATATTACAGAAAACATATTTTTATGAATTTTTCTTTTTTCGGCAAACAAATTTGTACGGATGGTATATTTTAAGCTCAAATATCTCAAAAAGTAGTTTGAGAACACCCATTTTTCATTACAGATATGACATTTGAATGAAAATGCAAGAAAATAAGACCTGTTGGAAAAAAATGACATGGTTTTACCAAAAGTATGGAGCTACCTTAACAGTAATATACCGTCATAAGACGCTCCTCCTGTTGGAACACTTACTAGTGACATTGGCGGGGACTTTGAAAGTATTACTTATTTATTCACCTGGGGAAATTACAAAGTGGTTTTTAATTTAAATCAGTCAACGTTATCACGTTAATTTAACAGCGAGATTTATTTTGCTATCATACTATATCATTAATACTTGTACTTATTCATTTCACAATCTAAATGTTATAGATGTGCATATATGATATTTCAAACCTGATAGCCCGTAACAGGTATTTCCAATTAAAATAAACGGCAAATAGTGGGATTGTAATTATAAACCTATCGGCATTTTCCGTTGAATGATGTTTAAGCTAGTCTGAATTTCAAACGTGGATGTAAAGTTTGTAAAGTATTTGACTGAGCTAAATGCATGCGTGTTTTGTGTGGATGATAACGCTTGTTACGGAGTAAATCAAATGTTTCATTTATATACATTTATAACATATGTATCAGAATTTATTTTCCTTTTGGTCGGTCGCTATTCAAACTTAGCTACCGCTTGAGAAGCCTTGACTGGTATCATTGCCATACTATATACAAATGTACTTGTAATCAAAACCTAATAAAATACGACAAATGAAGTTGGTGGTCCTGTTTTTGTGTTTTTTCCTCTTTCAGGAAACTAGGATGATTTGACGTAAGTCTCTAGTTGGGAATATGAAACTTGATTTAATCTCAAAGATTGTATCTGTATCTCAATTATACTAACGGCTTTCAGAAGTTTTCACTTTGAACGTAGACCAGCGTCATTAGCGTCGAAATTAATTCTCGACAAAATTTTCAAACTTTACTTTCACATATGAACTGAAATAAAACTTTTCATTTTGAATTATCTCCCGTAGAAATGAAGAAGAAGAAGAAGAAGAAATGAAATAAAAATCGACTTTTCCAATGGCGATAGTCATTCCTGGGAAGACTATTCAGAAATGGGATATTCGATACGCCGTATATGCCAAATATAAACAAACGAAATACAAACACAATTGGTAAAAAGACATGACGTGAACATACTATATAGGGAGTTAGTGTCGTGTGACCAACAACTACCTGTCTTGCACACCACAAGATATCACCGTTTGAAAGCAGGATTGATGACATGGCGACGCCTGCAAACAAATTTTATTTTTGAAAATGTATATAGTCAAATCCTGACTACTACGAAACTTTTCTTTTAAAATAAACACATGATAGAAATACTCGATAAAACGAGTAGAGAGTAAAATGATAATTGAACAAGGTGTTCCACCAAAACAAGCGTCCTCTACTTAAGTTCCCGATCTAGGTCAAATACAAGTCGACTTCACTAATTCAAATGGCAATACATTGGGGAAAAACAAGTCGCTAATTACTTTAATTGATAGTTAAACACTTCTACATAAAAACAAGTAGCAAAACAATTATGTGAAATCATTTTCGTTTATTTGTAAGAATTACTTGGAAGTCTTTGTGAAGTATCCCGGTCATCCTAATTTCTTTGAAATCGTGATACTGTTTCTCTGTTGGGATCTGTATGTGAATTTGAGCGGTTACAGGCTTGGATGTAAACCATAGAAATGAAGACGTCGCTTAGTGTTTCCATGTGACTTTCAGTAACCTCGAAAGCCAGAGTGAGATTGTTGTGCGAATTATGTAACATATGATAAGGCCTGATGCACGAGTCCATTTTGGCACAGCCATTTTCCAGAGTGGTGATGGAGTTTTCGATATTACGATACATGATCCGCTCCCATCTCAGTGTGCGGGGAGGTCTTGAGAAATCCAGACTGTACTTCAGCAGGAGTGTTGTGAACACGGCCACGTATGATTTTCGCCTTCTTTCTACAAACTTAGGGACAGTACATGTGATTGTTCCTGCAAGAAAATAATACCTTTGTTACAAATTAATGATCTCGTTATAGCTTTATATCATATTATGTCTGATAAATGTTCGGTTCATGTATTTGTCAAAATGACATTAAGAAGTGATTGAAAAATGTCAAATATAATAATATTAACATTTTTTAATTAATCTTTAATCGAGGATAAAAAGTTTCAAACTTTTTAACCAATGCCCTAAATATTACTCAAAAGGTACACAGAAATTGTATGTTGATCGTTGACAAAAACTTGAGAAAAAACGAAGATACAATTTCCATGTTTCGAACCTGTGATAAAAGAACGATACTATTCAGTTTGTGTCATCTTTGTAGTCAGTCCAGCCATTTTACACTTTACCGTATTCTACCGATACACGGATCTCACTCTGCCATAATGCACTACTCTCTCGCTAGTTTTGTGATATTGCAACATTTCCGGTCGAATTGGGGTACATTGTGACCAGCGTTGTTGAAGAAGTCAAAATAAGACGGACACAGCACCAAACCTTTTTTTAACATGATCCTTAAGACCTGACTTCGGGAACAAATGTTAAAACATTAAAAAACAGTGTTTACCTTGCACAGTATGACACCTGTATAACCGTATATTAGTGTCTTCGTCTGCTTGGCATAATAGATGTTGGTTCACGGTTGAAGTCATCTGTTGTGAAACACATCTATCGTTCACTAGTTCTATCGCTTCTGCGTAAAGAATAGAAGCAACGTTTATAAATAGTAACGGAATTGATTTCCAAAGACTACTTATCATTAAACATGAGATAAAGGAATGTACCGTATCTATAGATACCATTAATTAAAGGTACTTCCGTTTTACATTTAAGAAATATTTCATTAATAATGCAAATGTAAATAATTACAAAGTATTGTCAGAATAATAGAACAACAGGCTTAATGCCTATACCAGTCTTCAAAGGTACTTCCTTCTATTTAGACACATGGTAAGTGTTTAAATTCTAATCATATGATATGCCTGTTGGTATCGTTACCTTGGAAAATAAGGGAGACATTTGATTGGTCAAAATTAAGAGATATCATGATTCAGCTTAGGGATGTACACCTCTGAGAAGTCAAAATTTTCTTGTATTAAACTTTTTTTCTCATATAGATTTTTGGAAATAGGAGTTCATACCATACAAGAAAATGGAGGAAAAACATATGTCGGTGTGCTTGTTTTTGAGCTATTGTCACTCAAAGATACCAAGTTGACAAAATATTGGATTTTTTTTTAATTTTTGCCGTTTTGACCATATACACAAGAGTTTAAAGCCATATGTATGGAAGTTTGAAGAATTTATTTTCCCGTAGTCTTCTTTAAAAATATACAAGTTATGATTAATAAGACTCGGAATAACAACATATGCTACTCCTACCCCTTAATTTTGAGCTACAAAATACACCATTTTCAGCCATTTTTGCCAAATTTAACCCTTTATAGAAACAGTTGTGGTATTAAACTTTTGTTAATATTTTGCATATCAATAGGGAATGGGTTGTTCTTTCTAAATTAGGGAGAAAAATGGGGGGTCAGTGTGCTTACTTTTTTGCCCCATTTGAATATGTGTTATGTTTCAATATTTTAGAGTAAAAATAAAAGTGCTCAAATTACCATTAAATGTAAAAATAACGTGACAAAAGCGTATCACTTCACGCAATAATGCTCAATATTTTAAAAACCACGAACCTAGTAAAGATTAACAGCAAAAATTAGCTCGATACAGCTAAAAATGCTGGTGCATTGATGATTTAAGTAAAAACAATTTCAGTAAAAAGTGGTTTAACTATGGCTCTACTCATAGAAGAAAAAGACACAATTTCAAAATGGCCGCCAAATGGGCCATTTCTTGAAATCCCGGTATAAAAAAAATCTACTAAAAATAGAAATGTAATTTTTTGACAAAATTTGCATCTGGCAACTTGCTACAGATATTGATAAAATATATAAGAAAATCTCATAATTTCTTTGATCTTTGTCGAAACGAGACTTCAACGGGACTGAAACTTCAGAAGAATACATCCTTAAATGACCTGTACTCTTTTCTTTATTCAGAAGTAACTCCTCGCTCCGTGACTTTGTTGTTTGTGACGTCATTATGTAGCTCTCCGGTGATTTAGTTGTTTGTGACGTCATTATGTAGCTTTCCCGTGACGTGGTTGTTTGTGACGTCATTATGTTATATTGCAAATATTATTAACATATGACTTATAATGATTTTGGAATAACACTAGGCCTACCTAAAACCAGAATTTTTGGTACTTGGATATTCTATTGCGGTTATGTACTATATTCGATAACAAAACAACATAAGAAAGCAAAACAAACAATAGTTTTAAACTCACTATTCTCGCCGCAACCATCGCATCGCTGAGTGTCGATCGAAACATCTGAGTCTTTATAATAATAGAACAATAAAACAAAGGGTAACAACACGTCAAATAACTTCAGGGATTTAATCTTTAACGAAAGATAATTTTGAAAATAACAGCACGGTTGTTTTCACGAACAAAGCTTTGCCAATAGAAAAAGGTTTAATTTATTGAGTAAAACAAAATTGCTCTCTAAAGGCTCGTGACAAATCAAATTATTGAACTTGTTTAATAAATTTCATAATATAAAATTACCCATGTAAGATCCTCTGTATCTTAACGGTGCTCTAATATTTTGTCTTCGTAGTAAAACATGCTCGTGCATCTTAATTGAATTGAATGAATGTTTTCTGGGCGACAAAGCATTCGGTTCTGATATTACGGGATGTGAAAAATTATTTGCTTTAATAACAGTGCTGCAGAATAGAGAGATTACTCGTTATGTGTTTTACAAAACAATCTTTATTTTGATGCCCGACACGGAAAGACTCGGGGCTTTAATGTTAAAATTAAACTTTGTATTTAGTATACTATAAATCACTTAACGTTCGCGAGAGATCTCATACCCGAAATCGAAGGTTCCGTTATGAATTACATACCCCAACGTAGAGTGACTTACACTAAAAACCGAAAACATATCGCATACACCTGTCAAATGTTTTGTTATAAACTTATAATTACATACCCCTACATAGAGTCTTACACAAGATACCGTATACATACCACATACACCTGTCAAATGTTTAGTTATAAACTTATAACTACATCTCCCAACATAGAGTGGCTTACACTAGATACCGTATACATACCACATAAACCTGTCAAATGTTTAGTTATAAACTTATAATTACATCTCCCAACATAGAGTGGCTTACACTAGATACCGTATACACATCACATAAACCTGTCAAATGTTTAGTTATAAACTTATAATTACATCTCCCAACATAGAGTGGCTTACACTAGATACCGTATACATACCACATAAACCTGTCAAATGTTTAGTTATAAACTTATAATTACATCTCCCAACATAGAGTGGCTTACACTAGATACCGTATACATACCACATAAACCTGTCAAATGTTTAGTTATAAACTTATAATTACATCTCCCAACATAGAGTGGCTTACACTAGATACCGTATACATACCACATAAACCTGTCAAATGATGCGTTATAAACCTATAATTACATACCCCAACATAGAGTGGCTTACACTAGATACCGTATTCATACCACATAAACCTGTCAAATGTTTAGTTATAAACTTATAATTACATCTCCCAACATAGAGTGGCTTACACTAGATACCGTATACATACCACATAAACCTGTCAAATGTTTCGTTATAAACTTATAATTACATCTCCCAACATAGAGTGGCTTACACTAGATACCGTATACACATCACATAAACCCGTTAAATGTTTAGTTATAAACCTATAATTACATACCCCAACATAGAGTATTACACAAGATACCGTATACACACCACATAAACCCGTTAAATGTTTCGTTATAAATTTATAATTACATACCCCAACATAGAGTATTACACTAGATACCGTATACATACCACATAAACCCGTTAAATGTTTCGTTATAAATCTATAATTACATACCCCAACATAGAGTATTACACTAGATACCGTATACATACCACATAAACCTGCGGGGTGTTCAGATCGAAAAGTGTTACTACAGGAGCAAAGGTTTATTGAAACCGCAGCTCTAGTGAATAACACACCGCACAACAGCATTGTGACTGCTACCTGCTTCCTGGAGGTGGGGACCATGCTGAATTCTCTGTGTTGACAATTCAATGAATCAGATAATTACAAAACCGAGTGGAAATAATAATAATAAAAAAAAGATTTTTATATAAATTACGGACAATATAATTTTTATATAAAAGAAGATTTGTGTATAATTACGGACAACGTAATATTGATATAAAAGAAGATTTGTATTTAAATTACGAACAATATAATATTGATATGAAAGTAGATTTGTATACAAATTGCAGACAATATAATATTAATATAAAATAGATTTGTATATAAATTGCAGACAATATAATATTTATATGAAAGTAGATTTGTGTATAAATCACGAGCAATATCATACTGATTTAAAAGTAGATTTATATATGAATTACGGACAATATGATATTCATATAAAAGTAGATATGTATATAAATTTCGAACAATACAATATTGATATAAACGTAGATTAGTATATAAGTTACGGACACTATGATATTGATATAAAAGTAAATTTATATATAAATTGCAGACAATATAATGTTGATATAAAATTAGATTTGTATACAAATTGCAGACAATTTAATATTGATATAAATGTAGATTTGTATACAAATTGCAAACAATATGATGTTGATATAAAATTAGATTTGTATACAAATTGCAGACAATTTAATATTTATATAAATTTAGATTTGTATGTAAATTGCAGACAATATAATATTGATATAAAAGATATAAAATTAGATATGTATACAAATTGCAGACAATATAATATTGATATAAATGTAGATTTGTATATAAATTACAGACAATATAATATTGATATAAAAGTAGATTTGTATTTGATAAGGCAGTGTAATATTGATATAAAAGTAGATTTTTATATGAATTAGACAAAAACTATTAAAAAAATGTAGATTTTTATATAAATAAGACAATTTAATATTGATATGAAAGTAGATTTGTATATAGAATAGTAAAAACGGATGATTTCAATAGGAGAATATAAGAGGTAACAAACCGTAGGAGACAATAAAAACATAGTGTTGGAGAAAGTCAGAATTTTAAACAAGATTCAGTATGTAGCATTAACACGCCACGAACTTAAGCTTGTCCAGAGTAACGTTGGCCGTAAGATTTTCATATAGTCTCCAGTGCTGTGTTACCGTAGCGTAAAGAGATAAAACGGTATAAAGCTAGTATGTTATTAATACGAAATAAAAAGCCAAAATAAATTCAAAGTCAAATAAAAAATCATTTCAATGGAATATATATTCAGCCACTATATGGCCTTCTTCAGTCCAAAACACTAACACAACGTGTTCGTCTACATGTTTGTTTGCATCTGTTGTGCGCCTATCGAATTTCCGCTTTTTTGAAAAAAGTTCTTTTCGTTAATGAGAAAAAGAGCTTGTCCCCTCTTAAGTATGATAGAAAAGAATGGATAAAGAATAGACATATGTCGATAAAGAGCTTTGAATCCAGATTAAGCAAATCACCTGTGCTTATTTGAAAACTTATTTTTTTTAAATCCATTCAGTTGATTTAGGGAGTGAATGATAGCACCGTACTAAGAGCCCAACTCTGTTATAACTGCGCTGCGTAACAAGTGATGCCATTAATATTGTACAAAAGACAAACTATTGGTATAAATTTAATGATCATATTCAGATTTTTGTCATCTTGAGCTAAAGTTGCCGATGATAGGAAACAAACAAGTTAAATATAGAGTCACTAGAATCAATGAGAAGTTTCAAAAAGATTTGACAAATATAAAAATGTTACTAATTCGTCACCTCTTAATCACGTTAAATGCAGAATACTTCACCACGTATTACGTTTTAACGTCCTCTGGACACCATTTTTGTTATTTCAATGATCATATTTTATCTCGAATATAATTTCTGATTTTGTTCCTGAATTTTATTTTAAAATACTTCGTCTTTAAAAATCAAAACAAAAAAATTATCTCGCTGAACAATGACCAGTCAGGGAGTGTTGCCTACATATCACAGATCACTTGGAAATGAAATACTTCGATAGACTTTTGTCGGGATAATAAAAAATTATAGAAACGCTGAAGCGTTCTATCTACGGCGATCAACTTTTGTGGAGAGAATTTAATATTTTCGTATTTACTATAGATGATGGAAAAATTTTGATAATCGTCCTCTTAAATCCCATGTAAAGGGAGGTTTCTAAAGCAAAGACGACAAATGTTTGTAATGGAAATGATGCAGCCGATGTATTATAACAACTTGAATGCTCCCAGTTAAATATTTTCATAAATGGCAAAGACGAAGTTACACATGTAGTTTCTTTCAATATATATATAAGCACATTTCATTTTGGGATTTTGTATTAAAATTGCCTTCAAGAATGAATTGCCAGGTCTTTTTAACACCAATGTATTAAATCCAGCACCCTCCAATAGACAATGAAGTTCAATCTAGTGGTCATGTTCCTCCACATGCATTCTTCATAGTATTCATCTTATTATAAAGACCTCAGGAAAGACTGCGTTATAACAAGAAAGTAAAATTTACTTACCTATTGCCTCTGTGGTGAAGTCCGATGTCTCCCGCAGGCAGTGCACCACAAAAGGGAGCTATCTTTTATAGCATGACATTAAACACTAGTGGAGAACAGCAGCACGCGCAGTGGTGTGGATTTCAGAGCCAATCCACTTTACACGGGCTTCTTTTAATTTGTCTGTTTATCAAGGGAATGTCAATGAAGGTGTGTTCATTCAACTTTTTGATGCATCTAAAATTATGTACTCTATATTTCCATTTCATTAAAAAGTTTTTACAATAGAATATGCTGATTTATCAAAATGAAATAACAACCTAGTACACGTGTCATGGTTGAGCCCTGTTACGGATATTTATAGAAATCAAGTTTTTGTTTAAGTTCGTTCATTCTCCCGTGTATGGACTACTCTTGCTGTTACCAACTTTTACTCGTACGTTGTTTCACAATAACTTTTGCGAATACATCACTGAATCACGAAGCCGTGCGGCTGTATAATGTCTTATTTAGTTTATCTCATAACATTGAAATAATCATCCGTACGGTGGCATCATGCTTCAAAACTAGCGCCACCAATATTTTGATCAATACTTTTGGATAATGCATTAGTACTGTTTATCTTCGTTTGTTATGACAAAAAGTACTATCGTATTGTGTTATTAACGAGTTTTAATTGTGTACCGACCAACTCTAGCGTTACAATATCCTTTATCTTACCTATTTCACTGTCGTTGTTTATGACAAAAAGAAGATTACCTAGGGGAACTCGAAATCAATGCCACCACAGAGCTTCAACTCTCACTGACATCTTGTACAGTGGCTTAATCTCGATTTTTTTTTCAATTCTTATCTCGAAATATGCAGCATCTAATCCAAATAAAATTGAGCCGGTTTATTAGAAATCTCCAATAAAATAAACAGGATATATACACAGCTCAAGGTCATGACTACTGTTGCTATTGTCGGCGCTTTCACGCATTCATGGCCATGGAATATCACAAATCATCACCATATGTATGATTAATATATTAAAACTGGTTTGTGTTGTTGTCGGGTTAAGGTCAAATCTACTTCTGCTATATATGCCTGAAGGAAATTGATATTGTCTTGCAACTACATTGTATATGAACTAATATAGCCATTACCAGGGACCGTCATTTTTGGGGTCCGTATTTTTTCTTAAAACCAATGTCATAAAGACCTAATATGTCAATGTCCCATGCTTTCTCCAAACTAATTCAAAATTTTCCCAATGCCCAGAAAAATATTCTTTCAAAGAAAATTCATGTTGGTATTATCATATCTTCCCATGTAGTGAACCTTTTGTTTGCTTGCTGTAACAGATGCGCTTGCTCTAAAAAAATCTTTCGGCTCAGTAATGTGAAAACTATAGAAGGCTTCGGTAGATGGCTAATATTTACTGATGTTTTGTTTTAATTTGTTCATTGGTCACGAGTGAGGGTAACGCGTACCTGTTTAGTATTTGGTACAGGTGTTTCCACGGCTTGGTCACCAATCTTGATAATCGGTCATCTTCAATTCATGTGATCGAGGTAAGGTTTCTTAGAAATAAATAAAATCATGTATTAAGACATTTTACTAAACGTCCATCTCTTAACTAATGCAAGGTTTGAGGGAAAAAAATCAGCAATTGTGGAGTCATTCAGGTGCAATTTTGACAGGGAAACTTTACTTTTAATTTTCGTTATCAATGGAAAAAAAACATGATTAAATAGTTTGTCATTATTCAACATGTCATTCCGTACAGTTTAAGAATATCAGTTTCTCTTCAAAACGCATTGATTGATTAATTTCTGTCTACCTTTTGATTTTATATGCTTTGCGTTTCCTCGGAAGTGAATTAAGGTTTGATGTTTGTCGTGAAGGAATTGTTCTAATTAATTCTGATAAAAAAAAATTCTCAAAAATTGTTGAAAATGTCTCAAATGAAGGAATATATACGCTAGTAACACATTTTATAAACTTTTTCTGGGGCTCCATCGAATGGAACCAATCCAAGACTGTTAGTTTGTGTTTAAAATCAAAATAATCAAATGGAGAATGGTGTGAGAGCCCTTCTCTAAAGGTATTGTTATTTACATGATTTAAAACATTTGTTAATCTTTAAGACGCATGACATCATCCAGAGGTGTGTACTCTATGGAAGCATTATGCACGATGTATTCAGATGAAGCATAACTATCGACAACAATCATTCTCACTACGAAAATATACTGTTAACCATCTTAGGTTTGGTTCTGATTATATTTCGCGTTTTAACAGGCAACGAGCAATCGCGACATTAACTCGCTGTGATTTATTTTTAAGATAAAGTTTAACTATACCAATTTAAACCATACCAGTTTAAATCGCGACATTATGTCACCGTGAAAAAGTCAATGAACATAAAATCAGTAAATTAAATCGACATGGAAATAAGTTGGATTCCAGTATTTTTACTTTAACAATAAATAATGGCTATTGTCCTTTTTCTGTTGGACTTAAATGACTATTGTCCTTCGTTTGTTGGACGTTAACAATATTTAATGACTATTGCCATTTGTCTGTTGAACATTTAACAATATTTAATGACTATTGTCCTTCGTCTGTTTAACATTAACATTATTTAATGACTACTGTCCTTCGTCTGTTGGACTTTAACAATATTTAATGACTATTGTCCTCCGTCTGTTGGACTTTAACAATATTTAATGACTATTGTCCTTCGTCTGTTGAACAATATTTAATGACTATTGTCTTTGTGGACTTTAACAATATTTAATGACTATTGTCTTCGTCTGTTGAACATTAACAATATTTAATGACTATTGTCCTCTGTCTGTTGGACTTTAACAATATTTAATGACTATTGTCCTTCGTCTGTTGGACATTAACAATATTTAATGACTATTGTCCTCCGTCTGTTGGACTTTAACAATATTTAATGACTATTGTCCTCCGTCTGTTGAACATTAACAATATTTAATGACTATTGTCCTCTGTCTGTTGGACTTTAACATTATTTAATGACTATTGTCCTTCGTCTGTTCGAATTTAACATGATTTAATGACTATTGTCCTCCGTCTGTTGGACTTTAACATTATTGAATGACTATTGTCCTTCGTCTGTTGGACTTTAACAATATTTAATGACTATTGTCCTCTGTCTGTTGGACTTTAACAATATTTAATGACTATTGTCCTCCGTCTGTTGGACTTTAACAATATTTAATGACTATTGTCCTCCGTCTGTTGAACATTAACAATATTTAATGACTATTGTCCTCTGTCTGTTGGACTTTAACATTATTTAATGACTATTGTCCTTCGTCTGTTCGAATTTAACATGATTTAATGACTATTGTCCTCCGTCTGTTGGACTTTAACATTATTGAATGACTATTGTCCTCCGTCTGTTGGACTTTAACAATATTTAATGACTATTGTCCTCCGTCTGTTGGACTTTAACATTATTGAATGACTATTGTCCTCCGTCTGTTGGACTTTAACAATATTTAATGACTATTGTCCTTTCTTTAAATTCTTCATTATGTCTCGTCTGTTGGACTTTAACAATATTTTAATGACTATTGTCCTCTGTCTGTTGGACTTTAACATTATTTAATGACTATTGTCCTCTGTCTGTTCGAATTTAACATGATTTAATGACTATTGTCCTCCGTCTGTTGGACTTTAACATTATTTAATGACTATTGTCCTCCGTCTGTTGGACTTTAACAATATTTAATGACTATTGTCCTCTGTCTGTTCGAATTTAACAATATTTAATGACTATTGCCTCGTCTGTTGATAACAATATTTAATGACTATTGTCCGTCTGTTGGACTTTAACAATATTTAATGACTATTGTCCTCTGTCTGTTGAATATTAACAATATTTAATGACTATTGTCCTCTGTCTGTTGGATTTTAACATTATTTAATGACTATTGTCCTCTGTCTGTTGGACTTTAACAATATTTAATGACTATTGTCCTCTGTCTGTTGAACATTAACAATATTTAATGACTATTGTCCTCTGTCTGTTGGATTTTAACATTATTTAATGACTATTGTCCTCTGTCTGTTGGACTTTAACAATATTTAATGACTATTGTCCTCTGTCTGTTGGACTTTAACAAAATTTAATGACTATTGTCCTTCGTCTGTTGAACATATGACTATTGTCCTTCGTCTGTTGAACATTTAACAATATTTAATGACTATTGTCCTCCGTCTGCTTGACTTTAACAATATTTAATGACTATTGTCCTTCGTCCTGTTGTTGGATTTTAACAATATTTAATGACTATTGTCCTCTGTCTGTTGAACATTAACAATATTTAATGACTATTGTCCTTCGTCTGTTGAACATTAACAATATTTAATGACTATTGTCCTCCGTCTGCTTGACTTTAACAATATTTAATGACTATTGTCCTCTGTCTGTTCGAATTTAATAATATTACATGACTATTGTCCTCTATCTGTTGAACTTTAACGATATTGAATGACTATTGTCCTCCGTCTGTTGGACTTTAAAAATATTAAATGACTATTGTCCTCCGTCTGTTGGACTTTAACAATATTTAATGACTATTGTCCTTCGTCTGTTGGATTTTAACAATACTTAATGACTATTGTCCTATGTCTGTTGATCATTAACAATATTCAATGACTATTGTCCTCCGTTTGTTGGACTTTAACAATATTTAATGACTATTGTCCTCTGTCTGTTGGACTTTAACATTATTTAATGACTATTGTCCTTCGTCTGTTGGACTTTAACAATATTTAATGACTATTGTCCTTCGTCTGTTGGACTTTAACAATATTTAATGACTATTGTCCTCTGTCTGTTGGACTTTAACAATATTTAATGACTATTGTCCTCTGTCTGTTGGATTTTAACAATATTTAATGACTATTGTCCTTCGTCTGTTTGATTTTAACAATATTTAATGACTATTGTCCTCTGTCTGTTGAACATTTACAATATTTAATGACTATTGTCCTCTGTCTGTTGGATTTTAACATTATTTAATGACTATTGTCCTCTGTCTGTTGGACTTTAACATTATTTAATGACTATTGTCCTCTGTCTGTTGGACTTTAACAATATTTAATGACTATTGTCCTCTGTCTGTTGGATTTTAACATTATTTAATGACTATTGTCCTTCGTCTGTTGGACTTTAACAAAATTTAATGACTATTGTCCTCTGTCTGTTGGACTTTAACAATATTTAATGACTATTGTCCTCTGTCTGTTGGATTTTAACAACATTTAATGACTATTGTCCTCCGTCTGTTGGACTTTAACAATATTTAATGACTATTGTCCTCTGTCTGTTGGCCTTTAACAATATTTAATGACTATTGTCCTCTGTTTGTTAGAGATGGAGTAACATACATCTGTAGACGTATTGATTTGAACATAATAACATATAGATTGCTACATCTATAACAATTTAAGTTATGATACTCTAGAACGTCTATATCTATTTAAAAAAACGTGAAGAACAGCGTATGACTATATACTGAAAATGTCACTGGCCAACTGGTCGACAAGCAATTTTACGGTCATATTAAGTTTAGTTTAATATGCACCCATGATCATTTTTGTTAGTTCACCTGGTCCGAAGGGCCGGTGAGCTTGCGTCATGGTGCGGCGTCCGTCGTCCGACCGTCAACATTTCCTTTAAAACGCTACTTATCATAGAGATATGCATGGATTTTAATTAAATTTGACAGAAATATGTAACATAGTTTGTATAAATTTTGGCTCTGACCCCCTGGAGCAGAAAGAGTAGGGCCCAACAGGGAATTTAGAGATAAATCTTTAAATTCCTTCAGAATAAAAACCAACAATGATCCTGTATTCAGAACATTACTTGGCATTACAAACCAGGTGAGCGATACAGGCCCTCTGGACCTCTTGTTTTATTTAGTTTTATTTATTCATTTTAAATTGTTCTTGGCAGTGAGGTCGCAGGTATGCAAGGCATGATACCCCTGTAGCATTGTATCATATTACCGAAGCATCTTTCAGCCAACACCCATGGATTTCGATATTCTAGATCTTATGTTGTGCATTATTTTTTCTAGGGATATCCGCCTTCTTCATGAATTCGAATAGGTTTTCTTGAGAAGACGATCTACGAAAGCATCATAATTATCAATTATGATATCTACAAGAAGTTTTGATATGACAACCAATGTGAAACGTTCATGTTTCTCGGCCATTTTTACACAACCTGCAGTCTCTTTCATGTAGGTTGTTTTTAAAAAAGTCCGAAAACAATCCCAGACAGCAAGAAGGTCTGCTTCACCCGTCAACTTGTCCTGAAAATATTCTTTGATCAAAGAATGTTGGATTTTGTTAAATGTATTATGGCTTAAATAACATTCTATCAACAGCGATAAGGTCATTCAAGGATTGACTATCCTGTAATATATGACATACAGTCTGAAAACTTATGTCATGTTTCATTGCTGCAAGTAGCTGTCATTTCTTCATTCCCCATGCTTCATCCTGCTGGTCTTTCTTTCTCAATTGTGCGTCGCTATCTTTTCGTTGGTGGAACCGGAGGGGACTATAGTGTTTGATACCGTCTGTCTTTTCTCTAGTTTCCGGATGATAACTTGAGAACACATCAACGGAATTTATTCAAACTTCATACAATGGTAACTCAGGAGGTAGCATACCTTTGGATTAAATTTGGGGTCAAAATGTCGACTACAAAGGTCACTGTTACTAATAATATGTTGCTTAAAATATTGTCGTTTTCAGAAGATTACTTGAGAAAATATCAACGGATTTCGATCAAATTTCACACAATCGTAGCATATGAGACAAGGGATACCAAAGGGATCTTTGCGCCCACCAAAGAATTATCTATGTCTGACAATGGAAAGAGGGATCTTTTCCCTGCTTTTCAAACTTTTTCAAACACACTACATATAAAATTTGAGACAGATCGCTATAGTACTTTCTAAGAAATAGTGGTAACAAACTTCAACAATGAAATCCAAGATGGCGGCCGTTCAGCCATCTTGTTGACCGACCAGTTACAAAATGCAATATGCACAACTAGGGCCCTAGGGAAGCCTACATATAAAATTTGAGAGAGATCCCTTCAGCACATTTTGAGAAATAGCGATAACAAACTTTAACTATCAAAATCCAAGATGGCTGCCAGGCGGCCATTTTGTTGACCAATTGGTCCCAAGACACAATATGCACAACTAGGGCCCTAGAGGGACCTACATATGAAATTTGAGAAAGATCCCTTAAGTACTTTCCGAGAAATAGCGGTAACAAACTTTAACTGTCAAAATACGAGATGGCCGCTTGTCGGCCATCTTGTTGACCGATTACTCCCAAAATGCAACATGCACAACTAGGGCCTTAGGGGAACCTACATATGAAATTTGAGAAAGATCCCTTCAGTTCTTTCTGGGAAATAGCGGTAGCAATCTTTAAATATCAAAATCCAAGATGGCTGCCTGTCGGCCATCTTGTTGACTGATCGGTCCAAAAATGCTATATGCACAACTAGGGTCCTAGGGGAACCTACATATAAAATTTGAGAAAGATCCCTTCAGTACTTTCTGGGAAATAGTGGTGACAATCTGTAAATATCAAAATCCAAGATGGCCGCCTGTCGGCCATCTTGTTGACCGATCGGTCCCAAAATGCAATATGCACAACTAGGGTCCTAGGGGAACCTACATAAGAAATTTGAGTAAGATTCCTTCAGTACTTTCCGCGGAATAGCGGTAACAATCTTTAACTATCAAAATCCAAGATGGCTGCCTGGCGGCCATCTTGTTGACCGATTGGTCCCAAAATGCAATATGCATAACAAGACCTCTAGAAAAATCTACACATGGAATTTGAGAAAGATCCCTTCAGTACTTTCCGAGAAATAGCGGTAACAAACTTTAACTGTCAAAATCCAAGATGGCCTATCTTGTTGAACAACAAGGGCCCTAGGGGAACCTACATATGACATTTGAAAAAGATCTCTTTGGTACTTTCTGAAAATAGCGGTAACAAGAATTGTTAACGGACAGACGTAAGGACGGACGGACCACGGACCACGGACGAAAGGCGATTTGAATAGCCCACCATCTGATGATGGTGGGCTAAAAATACAGTTTGGAATTGAATTTTGGGTCATCCGTTTAGCTACATAGGTCGCTGTTACTAAGAATAGATTGTTTCACAAATTTTAGTTTCCGAATGATAACTTGAGAACACATCAACAAAATTTGTTCAACTTTCATACAATGATACCATAGTCGATAGCATAGCTTGGGATTGAATTAGGGGTCGAAAGGTCAACTACAAAGATCACTGCTACTAAAAATAGATTGTTTCACAAATTTTAGTTTTCGAATGATAACTTGAGAATACATCAACGAAATTTTTTCAACTTTCATACAATGGTAACATGTGCGATAGCATAGCTTGGGATTGAATGGTGACCAATATTACTGGGCAGTGTTGTCATGGTTTGTTAGAAGGCAAAAGTAGAGAAACACTTACAGTTAGTGTTGCAATATAGTAGTATCGAGGAATCAAACATCGCTTTTACCCCTGGATGGCTTTTAGCAATGACATTTCCAGTTATTTCGACTTTTATGGAAATCCTTCAATTTTTTTTTGGTTACTATGCGATAAAAGGTATTTAATTAAGGGTAACTGGAAAATAAATGAATCAATATCCTAGACTGCTTTGTAAAATCAATATCCACTAGCTATGCTTTACATAACTTTACAGTCCCTTCCTATGTATGTTAAAATTTCCTGTCAATTTATCTCCAAAAACAGATTTTAAGGATTTAAAAGCAATTTATGAGTAAGAGAAGATAGATAAGTAAATAAATAATATTTACTGATGCCTGAACCCAGTTTCATATACATTCCCTTAACTTAAATTTCCCCACAGGAAAGGAAAAACTCAAGTTAAGGAGCCATTCTTAAAATCTGTAATTCATTCCTATGGAGAATTTTAAGTTAAGGAATTCCTTAAAAAGGAATGTACGAGAAACTAGGCCCTGTACTAACCAGATTTAGGAATTTCTGTACTTTAAGTATATTTGTAAAAATGCACTTATAACACAACTTTTGGAGGGCAGTGTATAACTAAATCCATTAAGAGATATATAGAATTTTGTAAAATAAAATATCACTTGTATTAAAGAATAAGTAATTAGCAGTTTCTCGAGGCTTCAACATTATATATTTAACACAGTTTTTCACTTCCACTTATCAGCAAAATGCTTACTTCTATTCCACCTATACACCGAACTTAAAACCAAAGTTCCGCTCTACGCGATTCTGTACAGGACTTTTCACAAACTCTAGTAGCCCCTGAAAGGCCGTAATTGTGCCCCTATTTCAAGCAGTGCAGATGTCACTGGCCGGAACCAGTCTCCACAGGACTTCACTGGAATGTTGTTGGATAAAACCTCCTCGGCTGCTCCGACTATTGGCGATCCTTCGGGTAATTTGGTGCACTTGGGCTGATGTCATCCTGTTGTGGTGTCCTTTGACCTTTGGACAACATTGCTAATTCACTTCATTATCTTTCATACAATACCTTAACATGGTCAACCAGTTTTCTCTTGTCTTTGATTTCATTGATGTTTCTAGTGCTGATGTCACTGATGTTACCAGTACTGATGTCACTGATGTTACCAGTACTGATGTCATTGATGATACCAGTACTGATGTCCTTGATGTTACCAGTACCAATGTCATTGATGTTACCAGTACCAATGTCATTGGTGTTACCAGTACTGATGTCATTGATGTTACCAGTTGATGTCTGATGTCCATACTGATGTCATTGATGTTACCAGTACTGATGTCATTGGTGTTACCAGTACTGATGTCATTGATGTTACCAGTACTGATGTCATTGATGTTACCAGTACTGATGTCATTGATGTTACCAGTACTGATGTCATTGATGTTACCAGTACTGATGTCATTGATGTTACCAGTACTGATGTCATTGATGTTACCAGTACTGATGTCATTGATGTTACCAGTACTGATGTCATTGATGTTACCAGTACTGATGTCATTGATGTTACCAGTACTGATGTCATTGATGTTACCAGTACTGATGTCATTGATGTTACCAGTACTGATGTCATTGATGTTACCAGTACTGATGTCATTGATGTTACCAGTACTGATGTCCATGATGTTACCAGTACTGATGTCCATGATGTTACCAGTACTGATGTCATTGATGTTACCAGTACTGATGTCATTGATGTTACCAGTACTGATGTCCTTGATGTTACCAGTACTGATGTCCATGATATTACCAGTACTGATGTCATTGATGTTACGAGTACTGATGTCATTGATGTTACCAGTACTGATGTCATTGATGTTACCAGTACTGATGTCATTGATGTTACCAGTACTGATGTCATTGATGTTACCAGTACTGATGTCATTGATGTTACCAGTACTGATGTCATTGATGTTACCAGTACTACTGATGTCATTGATGTTACCAGTACTGATGTCATTGATGTTACCAGTACTAATGTCATTGATGTTACCAGTACTGATGTCATTGATGTTACCAGTACTAATGTCATTGATGTTACCAGTACTGATGTCATTGATGTTACCAGTACTGATGTCATTGATGTTACGAGTACTGATGTCATTGATGTTACGAGTACTGATGTCATTGATGTTACCAGTACTGATGTCATTGATGTTACCAGTACTGATGTCATTGATGTTACCAGTACTGATGTCATTGATGTTACCAGTACTGATGTCATTGATGTTACCAGTACTGATGTCATGATGTTACCAGTACTAATGTCATTGATGTTACCAGTACTGATGTCATGATGTTACCAGTACTGATGTACATGATGTTACCAGTACTGATGTCACATGATGTTACCATACTATGTCATTGATGTACCAGTACTGATGTCATGATGTTACCAGTACTGATGTCCATGATGTTACCAGTACTGATGTCATTGATGTTACCAGTACTGATGTCATTGATGTTACCAGTACTATGTCATTGATGTTACCAGTACTGATGTCCATTGATGTTACCAGTACTGATGTCATTGATGTACGTACTGTACTGATGTCATTGATGTGTTACCAGTACTGATGTCCATGATGTTACCAGTACTGATGTCATTGATGTTACCAGTACTGATGTCATTGATGTTACGAGTACTGATGTCATTGATGTTACCAGTACTAATGTCATTGATGTTACCAGTACTGATGTCATTGATGTTACGAGTACTGATGTCATTGATGTTATCAGTACTAATGTCATTGATGTTACCAGTACTGATGTCATTGATGTTACCAGTACTGATGTCATTGATGTTACCAGTACTGATGTCATTGATGTTACCAGTACTGATGTCATTGATGTTACCAGTACTGATGTCATTGATGTTACCAGTACTGATGTCATTGATGTTACACAGTACTGATGTCATTGATGTTACCAGTACTATGTCATTGATGTTACCAGTACTGATGTCATTGATGTTACCAGTACTGATGTCATTGATGTTACCAGTACTGATGTCATTGATGTTACCAGTACTGATGTCATTGATGTTACCAGTACTGATGTCATTGATGTTACCAGTACTGATGTCATTGATGTTACCAGTACTGATGTCATTGATGTTACCAGTACTGATGTCATTGATGTTACCAGTACTGATGTCTGTCATATGTCATGATGTTACCAGTACTGATGTCATTGATTGTTACCAGTACTGATGTCATTGATGTTACCAGTACTAATGTCATTGATGTTACCAGTACTGATGTCATTGATGTTACCAGTACTGATGTCATTGATGTTACCAGTACTGATGTCATTGATGTTACCAGTACTAATGTCATTGATGTTACCAGTACTGATGTCATTGATGTTACCAGTAGTACATGTCATTGATGTTACCAGTACTAATGTCATTGATGTTACCAGTACTGATGTCATTGATGTTACGAGTACTGATGTCATTGATGTTACAGTACTATGTCATTGATGTTACAGTACTAATGTCATTGATGTTACGAGTACTGATGTCATTGATGTTACCAGTACTAATGTCATTGATGTTACCAGTACTGATGTCATTGATGTTCAGTACTATGTCATTGATGTTACCAGTACTAATGTCATTGATGTCAGTATGATGATGATTTACAATGTACTAAATGTCATTGATGTTACGAGTACTGATGTCATTGATGTTACCTATGTCATTGATGTACTACTGATGTCATTGATGTTACAGTATATGTTTAGACCAGTACTGATGTCATTGTTGTTACCAGTACTGATGTCATTGATGTTACCAGGTTCCCATTTGCCCTAGATTACTGATGCCATTAATAGATCAGATATTGTTGGTCTGAAACACCTGGCTCATTTTACTTTTCTGCTGGGACAATTATTTCCCTTATGTTCAGTGTATCTATATCTACACTGACATCAAACTTCTGTTATTGCAGCATTTACCAACTGATTAACCAACTTAATTTTTCTTAGTAATATATTTAAAAAAAAAATATATAAATAAAAATTTTTTTCTTCTTTTGTTATCAGTATAGGCTAAAGATATGACCTTAACAAGAGGCCCTAGGGACTTAACTGCACCTGACAACCTTAAATCTAGTCAAATAGGGAAAAAAACTATGTTTTTCATGACTGTTTCTTAGAGATGCATCTCTGATTTTGGACCAATCATAATATGTTTTTATGACAGCTCCTTTGACGTCTATCTTTGACTTTGGACCACTGTTTTCCGATTTTCTTCCTTCACATTTGTATCAATTTTCAGCTACAATTGTATATCGTTTCAGTAGAACTGGTAGAAATGTACCTGGTATGATAGTGGCCATCTTGGATTTTGTACCAACTCCAAAAAAACCAACAATACCAGGTCAGGACCATCAAAGGATCATTCCAGGCTAGTTTCAAATGTAAAATATTTATGCACTGTGGACTATGAAGCACGGCGACAAAGTCATCCTGACCCATGGGATCAAATGACCCAACAAAAGAAATGCCATGAATCAATGTACAAAGCTGAAGTATAATTAACCTGTATCACAGGTACAATCTCATTTGTAGATATAGTCTATTTGATACAATATAGCACAGAGAACATTAAAGTATAAGTTTCTATCCAGTCAATGTCAGATCAAGACATCACACCACTGACACTTTATCGGCAGGCATAAAGCCCGACTCGCCAAGATGACGTATGGATACTCTGCCAGAGGGGCGAATTGTAATCCACGTTATACTCGCGGTGATTTAAGCTGATTCGAAGCCAACCCTCTGGAGGAAACTGTAAAGCCCTGAAAGATTAAAAAAAATATATCATATATATAATACTGTAAAATATTAATTTCAAAATTGATGATTCATTGTGAAACATACTTGTAAGTTAATGACTTGGTTACTGTAGCTTTAAAAGAATATCTCAGTTTAATCTTCTCCTACATGAACAATTTTTAAAGCCTTTGTGAAGACCTGTGATTGCTATCGTAGGAATGTCATAGAACATGAGAGATGTCCAATCACATCTGATCTGATAATAGATACACATACACGTATATGTCTAATCTTACCAACCACAAAAATACCCAAATTACTTAATAGCATGACAAACCACTATCTAGCACAGCTACACACAAAATAAAGGAATAACATAACTCTCACAAGCCACTGTCTTATATGATAGTGCCAACACACAAAACACTGTATCAAGTTGGCATAAACAAGAATTTCACAGAAGTAGATGTGTCGCCTGCACAGCAGTTTACAACATCACAAAAAATAGTTAATTACAGTTGAAAATATTGTTAATAATAAGGTGAAGTTATCAAGTCCCGTAACTCTTGCAAATATTAATGTATTTTGACCAGTATCAAACGCATCCGAGATCTCACTGATATATAGAAATAAACATAATTTGGTTGAAATTGGAAAATAAATACAAAAGTTATTGAGCAGAAACTAAGAAATTATTGGTTTTGACGATTTTAAAGTTCAGTAACTCTTGCAAATACATATTGACAGATTTTGACCAGTATCAAACCCATCCTAATCTCATTGACATAAAGCAATATACAAAGGACTAGGTATGGTAAGGGTCTTTTGGGGCCCTCAAATCCACAATTTTTCAAAGTCTGTTATTTTCAGATGTTATTCTTGCATTTCAAATATTACCTACATACCTGACATATTTGATAGTGCTATTAGGTAATAAAGCAACTCTAGTTGCTATGGAAACCATTTTTATTATAAATAAATTATGCAAAATGTGAAAATTTCATCAAAATTGGCCTTTCTTATGCAGCTTTTCATCTAGTTAACATAGAGCGCATTCTAGAACAAACTTTATATTTCTCAAAATGATGTATTCTTCATGTCTGGTAATTCCCTTAAAATATAAAGTTTGTTATAGGTTGTGCTCTATTGCTTTTAAATGAAAAACTATCAAAAAATATGCCAAAATTGACCAAATTTTGAAATTTGCATAACTTATGCAAAGTTACCATAGTTATATACCAAAAACATACTTTCTGTCAACAAAAATATCATTTTAAGTTTTTATCAGGGGCGTATTCAATATTTCAAATGCAGCAACTTAATTTCTAAATACTTAATTTGAAATTTGGCAGATTTAGGGGCCAAAAAGAGCCTTTACCATATCTAGTCCTTTTGGTTGAAATCGGATAATAAATATTTAAGTTATCAAAATTAGGCAATAAATACTAAAGTTATCGCACGGAAACCTTTTCTTGGACAAATTGCAGGCGACAAAAAACATTATCTTTATTATAGTACAACTAAAACTTTATAGCATAAAATACGATATTACATTATCGTAACAAAGCTTTATCTCACACTCTCCTATAGTAAAAACTTACCTACAAACAAAATACCGAATGACGTTAGCATGACAAACCACTATCTCATGACTGTCAATCTCCTGTGAGGCATCTGCGCGGTGAAACAGGTTTTTGTAAGCAGCTTCTATTCTTGCTCCATCTTGAAGAAACTGCTGAAAGTGAATATCAGATGTATTTATTCAGATTAACTTAACAGCTTTTATGAAAATTTTGGAATCAGAAAATACTTTTTTGTATGAGTACTTTGAGGAAGTTTAACTTGTTTATTCTGAACACAGGCACTAGCTGTCTCTTTATTCAGATCATTTACTTTGAACACAGGCACTAGCTGTCTCTTTATTCAGATCATTTACTTTGAACACAGGCACTAGCTGTCTCTTTATTCAGATCATTTATTTTGAACACAGGCACTAGCTGTCTCTATATTCAGATCATTTATTCTGAACACAGGCACTAGCTGTCTCTTTATTCAGATCATTTATTTGAACACAGGCACTCGCTGTCTCTATATTCAGATTATTTATTTGAACACAGGCACTAGCTGTCTCTTTATTCAGATCATTTATTTTGAACACAGGCAACTAGCTGTCTCTTATTCAGATCATTTATTCTGAACACAGGCACTAGCTGTCTCTTTATTCAGATCATTTATTTGAACACAGGCACTAGCTGTCTCTTTATTCAGATCATTTATTTGAACACAGGCACTAGCTGTCTCTTATTCAGATCATTTATTTGAACACAGGCACTAGCTGTCTCTTTATTCAGATCATTTATTTGAACACAGGCACTAGCTGTTCTCTTAATTCAGATCATTTATTTGAACACAGGCACTAGCTGTCTCTTTATTCAGATCATTTATTTGAACACAGGCACTAGCTGTCTCTTTATTCAGATCATTTATTTGAACACAGGCACTAGCTGTCTCTATATTCAGATCATTTATTTGAACACAGGCACTAGCTGTCTCTTTATTCAGATCATTTATTTTGAACACAGGCACGAGCTGTCTCTATATTCAGATCATTTATTTGAACACAGGCACTAGCTGTCTCTATATTCAGATCATTTATTTGAACACAGGCACTAGCTGACTCTATATTCAGATCATTTATTTGAACACAGGCACTAGCTGTCTCTATATTCAGATCATTTATTTGAACACAGGCACTAGCTGTCTCTATATTCAGATCATTTATTTGAACACAGGCACTCGCTGTCTCTATATTCAGATCATTTATTTTGAACACAGGCACTAGCTGTCTCTATATTCAGATCATTTATTTGAACACAGGCACTAGCTGTCTCTATATTCAGATCATTTATTTTGAACACAGGCACTAGCTGTCTCTATATTCAGATCATTTATTTTGAACACAGGCACTAGCTGTCTCTTTATTCAGATCATTTATTTTGAACACAGGCACTAGCTGTCTCTATATTCAGATCATTTATTTTGAACACAGGCACTAGCTGCTCTTTATTCAGATCATTTATTTTGAACACAGGCACTAGCTGTCTCTATATTCAGATCATTTATTCTGAACACAGGCACTAGCTGTCTCTTTATTCAGATCATTTATTTGAACACAGGCACTAGCTGTCTCTGTATTCAGATCATTTATTTTGAACACAGGCACTAGCTGTCTCTTTATTCAGATCATTTATTTGAACACAGGCACTAGCTGTCTCTTTATTCAGATCATTTATTTTGAACACAGGCACTAGCTGTCTCTTTATTCAGATCATTTACTTTGAACACAGGCACTAGCTGTCTCTATATTCAGATCATTTATTTTGAACACAGGCACTAGCTGTCTCTATATTCAGATCATTTATTCTGAACACAGGCACTAGCTGTGTCTTTATTCAGATCATTTATTTTGAACACAGGCACTAGCTGTCTCTATATTCAGATCATTTATTCTGAACACAGGCACTAGCTGTCTCTTTATTCAGATCATTTATTTTGAACACAGGCACTAGCTGTCTCTTTATTCAGATCATTTATTTGAACACAGGCACTAGCTGTCTCTATATTCAGATCATTTATTTGAACACAGGCACTAGCTGTCTCTATATTCAGATCATTTATTTGAACACAGGCACTAGCTGTCTCTATATTCAGATCATTTATTTGAACACAGGCACTAGCTGTCTCTATATTCAGATCATTTATTTGAACACAGGCACTAGCTGTCTCTATATTCAGATCATTTATTTGAACACAGGCACTAGCTGACTCTATATTCAGATCATTTATTTGAACACAGGCACTAGCTGACTCTATATTCAGATCATTTATTTGAACACAGGCACTAGCTGTCTCTATATTCAGATCATTTATTTGAACACAGGCACTAGCTGACTCTATATTCAGATCATTTATTCTGAACACAGGCACTAGCTGTCTCTATATTCAGATCATTTATTTTGAACACAGGCACTAGCTGTATCTTTATTCAGATCATTTATTTGAACACAGACACTAGCTGTCTCTATATTCAGATCATTTATTCTGAACACAGGCACTAGCTGTGTCTTTATTCAGATCATTTATTTGAACACAGGCACTCGCTGTCTCTGTATTCAGATCATTTATTCTGAACACAGGCACTAGCTGTGTCTTTATTCAGATTATTTATTCTGAACACAGGCACTCGCTGTCTCTATATTCAGATCATTTATTTTGAACACAGACACTAGCTGTCTCTATATTCAGATCATTTATTTGAACACAGACACTAGCTGTCTCTATATTCAGATCATTTATTTTGAACACAGGCACAAGCTGTCTCTTTATTCAGATCATTTATTTTGAACACAGACACTAGCTGTCTCTATATTCAGATCATTTATTTTGAACACAGGCACTAGCTGTCTCTTTATTCAGATCATTTATTTTGAACACAGGCACTAGCTGTCTCTATATTCAGATCATTTATTTTAAACACAGGCACTAGCGGTCTCTTTATTCAGATCATTTACTTTGAACACAGACACTAGCTGTCTCTATATTCAGATCATTTACTTTGAACACAGGCACTAGCTGTCTCTATATTCAGATCATTTATTCTGAACACAGGCACTAGCTGTCTCTATATTCAGATCATTTATTTGAACACAGGCACTAGCTGTCTCTATATTCAGATCATTTATTTTGAACACAGGCACTAGCTGTCTCTATATTCAGATCATTTATTTTGAACACAGGACACTAGCTGTCTCTATATTCAGATCATTTATTCTGAACACAGGCACACTAGCTGTCTCTATATTCAGATCATTTATTCTGAACACAGGCACTAGCTGTCTCTATATTCAGATCATTTATTTGAACACAGGCACTAGCTGTCTCTATATTCAGATCATTTATTCTGAACACAGGCACTAGCTGTCTCTATATTCAGATCATTTATTTGAACACAGGCACTAGCTGTCTCTATATTCAGATCATTTATTTGAACACAGGCACTAGCTGTCTCTATATTCAGATCATTTATTTGAACACAGGCACTCTGTCTCTATATTCAGATCATTTATTTTGAACACAGGCACTCGCTGTCTCTATATTCAGATCATTTATTTTGAACACAGGCACTAGCTGTCTCTTATTCAGATCATTTATTTGAACACAGGCACTAGCTGTCTCTATATTCAGATCATTTATTTGAACACAGGCACTCGCTGTCTCTATATTCAGATCATTTATTTTGAACACAGGCACTAGCTGTGTCTCTATATTCAGATCAAATATTTGAACACAGGCACTAGCTGTGTCTTTATTCAGATCATTTATTTGAACACAGACACTCGCTGTCTCTATATTCAGATCATTTATTTTGAACACAGGCACTAGCTGTCTCTATATTCAGATCATTTATTTGAACACAGGCACTAGCTGTCTCTATATTCAGATCATTTATTTGAACACAGGCACTAGCTGTCTCTATATTCAGATCATTTATTTTGAACACAGACACTAGCTGTCTCTATATTCAGATCATTTATTTTGAACACAGGCACAAGCTGTCTCTTTATTCAGATCATTTATTTTGAACACAGGCACTCGCTGTCTCTTTATTCAGATCATTTATTTGAACACAGGCACTAGCTGTCTCTATATTCAGATCATTTTATTTTGAACACAGGCACAAGCTGTCTCTTTATTCAGATCATTTATTTTGAACACAGGCACTCGCTGTCTCTTTATTCAGATCATTTATTTTGAACACAGGCACTCGCTGTCTCTTTATTCAGATCATTTATTTGAACACAGACACAAGCTGTCTCTATATTCAGATCATTTATTTTGAACACAGGCACTCGCTGTCTCTATATTCAGATCATTTATTTTGAACACAGGCACTAGCTGTCTCTATATTCAGATCATTTATTTTGAACACAGGCACTCGCTGTCTCTTTATTCAGATCATTTATTTTGAACACAGGCACTAGCTGTCTCTTTATTCAGATCATTTATTTGAACACAGGCACTAGCTGTCTCTATATTCAGATCATTTATTCTGAACACAGGCACTAGCTGTCTCTTTATTCAGATCATTTATTTTGAACACAGGCACTAGCTGTCTCTATATTCAGATCATTTATTCTGAACACAGGCACTAGCTGTCTCTCTATATTCAGATCATTTATTCTGAACACAGACACTAGCTGTCTCTATATTCAGATCATTTATTCTGAACACAGACACTAGCTGTCTCTATATTCAGATCATTTATTTGAACACAGGCACTAGCTGTCTCTATATTCAGATCATTTATTCTGAACACAGGCACTAGCTGTCTCTATATTCAGATCATTTATTTGAACACAGACACTAGCTGTCTCTATATTCAGATCATTTATTCTGAACACAGGCACTAGCTGTCTCTTTATTCAGATCATTTATTCTGAACACAGACACTAGCTGTCTCTTTATTCAGATCATTTATTCTGAACACAGACACTAGCTGTCTCTATATTCAGATCATTTATTCTGAACACAGACACTAGCTGTCTCTATATTCAGATCATTTATTTTGAACACAGGCACTCGCTGTCTCTTTATTCAGATCATTTATTCTGAACACAGACACTAGCTGTCTCTATATTCAGATCATTTATTTGAACACAGGCACTAGCTGTCTCTTTATTCAGATCATTTATTCTGAACACAGGCACTAGCTGTCTCTATATTCAGATCATTTATTCTGAACACAGGCACTAGCTGTCTCTTTATTCAGATCATTTATTCTGAACACAGGCACTCGCTGTCTCTATATTCAGATCATTTATTTGAACACAGACACTAGCTGTCTCTTTATTCAGATCATTTATTCTGAACACAGACACTAGCTGTCTCTATATTCAGATCATTTATTCTGAACACAGGCACTAGCTGTCTCTATATTCAGATCATTTATTCTGAACACAGGCACTAGCTGTCTCTATATTCAGATCATTTATTTGAACACAGACACTAGCTGTCTCTATATTCAGATCATTTATTCTGAACACAGGCACTAGCTGCCTCTAAATTCAGATCGTAGTCCTGTACACAATATATTACTAGTTTTTCTTTTCTTACTATGGTGTTGTTTCAAATATCCTTTCCTTCCAACATTTATCCAAACGTGTATTTAAAAGATGCTTCACCACTGACAATTGGCATTTTTTCTGTATCAAAATAAGGAGAAGATGAATAAGTATTTTCATGCAGTTACAAATGTTTCTTATTTTGCTCCATTACCACCATTAAAAAGTTTGAGCTTCTAATTTTAATATCAAAAATCATGAACTATATCCGTATATGGAATGAAGTAATGATGGCACATTCACCAAAAGCAAATAAATTATTTTATATCATTTTTTGTGTTAATTAGACACATATTCACAATTAAACACAAATCATTGTTCAAATGACGAGCATTGTTTATGCTCCGTCAGCGGTGGAGCATCTTTAATGTTTGAATATTTGGTGACTGAAGCACACTCTCGGGTCAGGATTTGAGATGCACACAATTCACTGTGTAATTCCTCATGTCAAGCCTGTTTTTCAGGGTATAGAAGAGCCATAATACAACACAGGTAATGATCAATTCAGCTGAGATTTTCTGTAGTTAAATTTGGCCTTACCTCTTTTTCTGGGCGCCAGTGTCCTACAGGAGGTTCCGGAGGTATCGGCGCCCCCTCACGGAGCATGTCCGTTTCCTTCCGTGGCACGTCAGGGAAGAACTTCTGAATGATGTCAGCAGTCTCTTTGGCCCGCGTCATGGTTGATGATACGAGAACGGTGTAGGAGAGACCTAGATCTTTTAGTCGCTGTCCTGTATATTCTGCTTGTTTCCTCCCTTAGTTCAAAATATATACAAATTGTTTATATTTTAAAATTTTAGACATAAATTAAAACTATTCCCTTATCCCCAAGAAATATTTAATTTAACACATGAATTCAAGATAAACTGAATTTTAATCAAAATTGCTGTTGTTATCATTCCATACATCATTAAAAATAATTTCTGTCCTTATGACTTGTTCCTTTGGTGGTTTTTTTAAAAAGACCTTCATGGTACCTTACCACAATACCCTGCACTTAAATGGAATTAAACATATTGAACAACAATGGTCTAGTAATGATATAGTGAAGTACTTTTCAATTCCCTAAGGATTTCAATACAAGTTCCACTATTTCACATTGATATATTTCAGGTATTTGATGACACTAACCTAGTTCTGTGATGTATTTGATGACACTAACCTAGTTATGTGAGGTATTTGATGACACTAACCTAGTTCTGTGAGGTATTTGATGACACTAACCTAGTTCTGTGAGGTATTTGAAGACACTAACCTAGTTCTGTGATGTATTTGATGACACTAACCTAGTTCTGTGAGATATTTGATGACACTAACCTAGTTCTGTGAGGTATTTGAAGACACTAACCTAGTTCTGTGATGTATTTGATGACACTAACCTAGTTCTATGAGATATTTGATGACACTAACCTAGTTCTGTGAGGTATTTAGTTCTGTGGGGTATTTGATGACACTAACCTAGTTCTGTGAAGTATTTGATGACACTAACCTAATTCTGTGAGGTATTTGATAACTCTAACCTAGTTCTTTGAGGTATTTGATGACACTGACCTAGTTCTGTGAGGTATCGCTGGTTGTCTTCTTGTCCATCGGTGTTGTATTGACCATGGCGGATTAACAGCAGATGACGAGTGGCTGTTGGTGTGCGTTTCTTTAGTTCATTTTCGGCATCTTTTGTATCTTTTTCATCAGAGGAATGTTTGGATTTGGACGGCTTTACTAAACTAGCTGGATCACATCTAAGAGCAAATTAAATATTTTGTCATTTCTTAAACAGGTCGGGGAGAAGTCCTGATTTGGCTATTATAGTAAAATACGGCTATAATAGCCAAATACAGCTATATAAACGGTGGCAAAACACATGGAATCTGTCGATGTTGATATCAAAAACTCACCTGTGCAATTTTCTGTAAAATACCTGGTTTTCATCGCCATAATACCAGAATGAACAAAGGGGAGTAACTCTAACTGAAGGAGAACTCGGACCATACCCAAGTCGGCCCATTGACATTTTCGACTGCCGGTCAATAGGGGAAAAAATGTTGAATGTTCCGGTTGAAGCAACTGCGACTCGATTGGCACAAATATGGGAGAACATGTGCAAGTTATTGCGACCTTCAAATTTATTAGAAATTAGTTAACAAGCAAATGCAGACAACAATTGCAATTTCCTGCTAGAAAAGCGATGATTTTACAGAAAAATGCACAGGTGAGTTTTTCATTTTAACTTTGCTATCGTGTCAACTTAGGACAAGGATAACGTACATAGCGTCAAAAACGCTCGCTTTTTGCAACATATACCTCTTCTGGAAGAATTAATGCGTTTTGTCACTGTTTATATAGCTATATTTGGCTATCATAGTCATATTTCACTATAATAGCCAAATCAGGACTTCTCCCCGACCTGTTAAATATGTAACTGTTAGAGCTAACTTAATATAAAGAAAAATGACCTTTTGAGTAAATGGCATTTTTATCTTACACACTATCTCTATCTGGTACCTCTATCAATTAATTTATTTTGTTACTTTATAATACAATTGGTGAAGGACAGTGTGACTTTTGGTTTATCAGCTAACAAAACTTTCTGGACCGAGTACAGTACCCCAGGGCCAGGGTCATACAACATACTTGTCCCAATTATAATCCCATTTCACACTTGGTTCGTAATTGGACGTCCATGATGCGTTGGTGTGATGTTTTTGTGATTCGTTGTAAACGACGCCCGCTGCAACTCCTAAACCCCCTAAAATAATAACTCCTCGTCGTGCCAGCCGACTCCAACCCGCCATGCTTGTTTATTAGTCGTGATCATTCGCACGCTTTTCAACGTGTAAAAGTAAAGACGAACATTTTCCGGAACAAAAAAAATTATTTTATTAAATCGAAAACAGTGGCATGCCGTTTCGGGGGGAAATATCAAATTTTGCAAATGCTGTGTCTATGATTTTGACTAAAACCATGGAGATCTATCTAATATAACATACATCACCAGAAACTTATACTACAATTTATGTTTCAGACATCAGTAAGATGTTAGAAGAGAGATAACTCTGCCGTCCTTGGCGTATTCTCTATCATGTCTGTGGTTTCACGCAATAAAATTACATAAAATATAAAATATGATACATTTAAAATGAATATCAAATTCTTTTGAATATTTGCAAATTTGAATTAAAAATAAAGTGCTTTAGATACTAGCATACATGTACATTATTCTTATTTTTCGGACAAAGATAACATTCGCACATTTATAGTTTTCAAACTGATCAGTTTACTTTTAACAAGAAAACATTATCTAGACTCCAGTACTTCATTTTGTCTATGAAATAATATTTTTACCTTAAATTTTGTTCTTGTGGATCGAGAGAACCATATATTTTCAAAATGGTAACCGTACTGAGCATGCGTGTACATTTATTTTATAGAGTCGCAAAGGTCGTTAAAGTGTGCATTTCGGAAAGAAAGATGAACCACCGCCGACAGAGCCTAAACTATACTCCTCATAACTGATGTTTATTGGTGTATGTATGTTTCTAATTAACACAAAAAGTACTCTAAAATAATTTAGTTTGCTTTTGGTGCATGCAAAATCAGTACTTCAATATATATACGCATCGATTTTTTTCGAGAGTCATTTAATCATTTTTTAAATATTTTTTCTTGAAGTTAAAAAAAAGAAGCTCAAACATGTCAATGGTAGTAAAAAAAATGTGTAACTTTTTGTAACCGATGTTACTGTTTCTGAAGTACCATTTGTCAGCGGTGGAGCATCTTTATTTAATAACAATTAAAACGTTACCACGTGTATATCGATGGTCGAAGATGAAGTTAAAACACCAAACAAATGCTTTTTGGGTAAACACTTTCATAGAATTTAACCTACCGGTATATTTGATTTAATTTCATTCCATTCGAAATCAAAATGAGACAATCATTTTTGACATATATACACATAAAATGGCACAAACAAACAACATGTGATCTATGTGAACAATAACATACATATGTGAATATCGTTATGAATTGAAAGGAATTTGATTTCATACAGAAAAGGAAAAAGTTTTATAGACGGAATGGATTAAAATAAATATTGACCTAATGATTTTATTATTCTTTTAATAAGATAAGAATATTCATTACTCTTAACATTTTGCTAAAACATAGTGAAATTCTATAAAATATTGGTGAAAATGCTGTCAAAGTATTGGTGAAATTCTTAATTGTGCTCCGACGTAAACTAAAAATCATGGCAGCCATCTTAGATTTGGCAGCCATCTTGGATTTTTATAGCAAACATGTTATCATTTTTCTCTAAAGAATAGTTTTTTTTTCAATTCATATTCTAGTGTGTAAGAAAAAGCTATAAAACTTGTACATTTACCGATGTTTTAAATTGACCGTATTCAGTATTATGTTTCTGGTAGCCATATTGGATATGGCGGCCATTTTGGATTTTGGCCGCCATCTTGAAAAATTTTTGCTTGGCCCCATATCAAAAATTGTTCGGGTGATGACGCTTTATGTTCTTGCAAAATTTCATGCTTTTACTACAAAACCCACAATTCTTCTGATTTATGCACCATTCTGCCAGACTAATATATAAATATTGATGGTAACACCTGGGCCGTTTTCGATTATGCGGTTTGACTGGTTGGACCTAGTTGTTCGTTTATTAATTAAAGACGGACCTGGTGATTTCATATTGTTTTGCAGACGAGCCTTGACAAAGCCCATGACGGGCCTGTATCAAAAAATGCAGGTCCGTCAGGATTTATACTTGAAATAATGAATTTAACCAACGGTCGAACCGGTTGTTCCGAATAAACGAAAACGGCCCTGTGTACGTATGTTTTGCCGTATGGCGCTACGTAACTAGTTGACTATCACTGCATCAGACGGCATTAAACCTCATCTTAGACCATCAATGTATATGGGTTTTTTTCCCTTCTATTTTCTTTTTCGGAAAGGCAGTGGACCTTTATCCATTACCCATTAACATTCCTGAAGGTGGACGTCTTTTGTTTAACCAACAACATTATCAATGTCAATTCTTATTCCTGAAGGCGGAGTCTTTTGTTTAACATATGGCGTTATCAATGTCAATTCTTATTCCTGAAGGCGGAGTCTTTTGTTTAACATATGGCGTTATCAATGTCAATTCTTATTCCTGAAGGCGGAGTCTTTTGTTTAACATATGGCGTTATCAATGACAATTCTTTTGTTTAACATATGGCGTTATCAATGACAATTCTTATTCCTGAAGGCGGACGTCATTTGCTTACCCAGAGACATATGCAATACCAATTTAAATTCAAGTTGTAGTCATTGTTTTTCTGTTTAAGCTAACGACATTGTCAATGGGTATCAAACCATATTCCTGGAGACACACGTTAATCGTTTGCTTAACCAGCGATAATATCAAAATCAATTTATATTCCTGCAGACGTTACTAATAATGGTTCATATTCACGATAGCAAAATGTATTTTGCGTAACTAGCGGTATTATCAATACCAATTTATAAATTGACGAAAACACCCGTATTTAATTAATATTTCGTAATTAAATACACATTACTTACACCCTATCTATGTCTAGAAAGGAGAAAAGTTGTCTCCCCTAACACCTGAGATGTCGATATATGATGCACACCTTAAACTTTATTTAATAAACTGTTTACACACATGCGTGACGTCCTCCCACTCAATATTTGCTGTTTCTTTAAATAACAGGCGACAGATTGTATGACGAAGTCAGATGACATCGATCCGGTATACATCTGATATACATCTGAATTACAAACAGCCTTGCTATTAATTCACTCTTACGATTACGTGTCAGCAATGGGGTATCGGTCAGACGTCTCCGTCACGATGAGACAGGTGTTTCTGGGGACCTAGTAAAACACTGGTTACCATAGATTGACTGGTTAGATTTCCTATTACACAGCTTTCATATTTACTACGAATAATTATTTTCGAAGGATTTTATTTCGCGTTTGCAAGCAAGCATAACGACTTGTCCATAGCGATCAAATTTCGCGATCCCTACATCCTTGGCTTTACTATACCTGTATTTTACTATACCTGTATTTTACTATACCTGTATTTTGCTAAACCTGTATTTTACTATACATGTACCTGTATTTTACTATACATGTACCTGTATTTTACTATACATGTATTTTGCTATACCTGTATTTTACTATACCTGTATTTTACTATACCCGTACTTTGCAATACCTGTATTTTGCTATACCTGTATTTTGCTATGCATATATTTTACTATACCTATATTTTACTATACCTGTATTTTACTATACCTGTATTTTACTATACCTGTATTTTACTATACATGTATTTTACTATACCTGTATTTTGCTATACATATATTTTACTATACCTGTATTTCTTGCTATATCTGTATTTTACTATACCTGTATTTTACTATACCTGTATTTTACTATACCTGTATTTTACTATACCTGTATTTTACTATGCCTGTATTTTACTATACCTGTATTTCATTATCTGTATTTTACTATGCCTGTATTTTACTATACCTGTATTTTACTATGCCTGTATTTTACTGTACCTGTATTTTACTATGCCTGTATTTTACTATAACTGTATTTTACTATGCCTGTATTTTACTATACCTGTATTTGAACAACTTTTTCACGCTTTTCGCAGTTTCTAATTATCCAAGAAATACATGAAATGTTGCACGATAAATAATTCGGTTTAATATAATCATATATAAATCACTTTTGGCCAAAATGGAAAGTCGCTGCTGTCGTATAAGTTACATGTACATACAACTCTGCTTTGTCATCTGTCCGACATTCTACCACTGACTCTCTACCTCTGGGCCACGGTGTCCGACATTCTACCACTGACTCTATACCTCTGGGCCACGGTGTCCGACATTCTACCACTGACTCTATACCTCTGGGCCACGGTGTCCGACATTCTACCACTGACTCTCTACCTCTGGGCCACGGTGTCCGATATTCTTCCACTGACTCTCTACCTCTGGGCCACGGTGTCCGACATTCTACCACTGACTCTCCACCTCTGGGCCACGATATCCGACATTATACCACTTTTCCTCCACCTCTGGGCTACTATGTCCGACATTTTACCACTAGCCCTCCATTTCCTTGCTACGGTGTTCGACATTCTACCACTAGCCTGCACCTCTAGCCACGGTGTCCGACATTTTATCACTAGCCGTCCACCTCTGGGACACGGTGTCCGACATTTTACCACATGCCATCCACATCTGGGACACGGTGTCCGACATTATACCACAAGCCATCCACATCCTGGCCACGATGTCCGACATTATACCACTAGCCGTCCACCTCTGGGACACGGTGTCCGACATTATACCACAAGCCATCCACATCCTTGCCACGATGTCCGACATTATATCACTAGCTGCCCACCTCTGGGACACAGTGTCCGACATTATACCACTATAGCCGTCCACCTCTGGGCCATGGTGTCCGACATTCTACCACTAGCCCTCCACTTCTGGCTCGCAGTGTCCAACATTCTGCCACTAGCCTTCCACATCCTGGCACCGATGTCTGACATTATACCACTAGCCCTTCACCTCTGGGTCACAATGTCCGACATTCTTACACTAGCCCTCCACCTCTTGGCCACGGTGTCCGACATTATACCACTAGCCCTCCACCTCTAGCCCACGATGTCCTTTCTCAAGTCATCAACTGATAATCAGAATTTGGTAAATAACCCATTTTTAGAAACAGCTAGGTAACAATCAATCCATTTTTAGTATCAATGATTTTTGGATAAACTAAAAATACAAGCTGTGTTTTTTCATAAGCCAGCATTGTATGAAGTTTCCAAAATCCATCAATCTGTTATCGTCTGGAAACCAATACCCGAACGGACAGACAGACACGGACGAACATACATGGGCAGACACGGTCAGGACACGGATAGATAGGCACGACCAGACAGACGGACACAATTTCTATTATCGCCTCCGATTTTTACACGTCACTGGCGGAAAAAGATATACCTCTGTACACAGGTTTACGACGCGGAAAAAACCCCACCAAAACAACAAAAACAACAAAAAACCACCAAAAAACAACAACAACAACAACAACAACAAAAACTACACACACAAAAAACAACAAAAAACCACCAAAAAAACAACAACAACAAAAAAACCACCAAAAAAATAACAAAACCATGTAAATACTAGTATTTGTATTTTAAGCTGTTGTTTCTATAAGCAGACTGTGTATGTGTAAAAGGGCCACTACCTTTCCGAAACGGCTTTTAATTTTTAAAATAGGAATGTAAAACGAGATCAATAATTTTGTAGAGTCGCAGAAGTTATTAACTATACGTTTACTAGCACACTTATCATCACCTTCAGAACTGTTTAATTAGAATAAATAAAATGTTAATTTTCATAACGCGGGTCGTTTTATGTTTCCCGCCGTCGTCCTAAATGCCGCGCGGTAGTTGACTATCACTGCGCCAGACAGCAAAACAGCGACATGAATCTCCACTGTTATCGTACATTAGACAGGAAATTTTGCATATGTTTGGTGTTGTAACCTCATCTTAAGCCATCGATATATATTTTCTTTTGTTATTAATGTTTTTAAGAAACCTTTAAATTTT
The DNA here is from genome assembly GCF_041381155.1 of Argopecten irradians. Lineage (NCBI taxonomy): Eukaryota > Metazoa > Mollusca > Bivalvia > Pectinida > Pectinidae > Argopecten > Argopecten irradians. The sequence goes on along the minus strand of NC_091142.1, from coordinate 31,425,088 downwards.
GCTCCGGAAAGGTAGTGGGCCTTTAATAAAGTGATAATTTGTTGACAGTTTTTATTCTACAGTCTATAATTCTCGTGTAAAAACAACGTATAAGATGTTACGTGTGATAATCTAACTTTGGTTCTGTTATGACGTGTAAAAAATTCAATGTTGCTTGTTACGAGCATTTCCATTGGCTTAAAAATTTACTTTATCAGCCCATAAAGGAAAAAATGGCGTCGCCGTTTGTAACGTCGCTTCTAATTGGCTGAGATGACGGCGTAATAATTTCATAGACAAAAGAGTCCCAAAATGAATTTTAAATGTTGAAGAGATTATCTTTAGTAAATTGAATTATAAGAATTAATTTGAATAGATTTTTTATGTTATGGAGATATATCACAAAAATCTGAGTGTACTCTCATCATAAACCGCTTCGCGGTTTATTTAGAGTACACTCAGATTTTTGTGTTATATCTCCATAACATAAAAAATCTATTCAAGTTAATCCTTAATTATCGATACGGTGTGGCTATAGCTATTTTAGGGATTAATTACAGTACTAAACAAAGTAAATACAGGGCGTGTCACTGTGGTAACTAGTTCCGATAATGATTATGTCAACCTCGTTGTTACAGAGAAAGTGTCTCATTATCTGTTATACAAGATTGTGTACGGGGTCCTACATATTTTCTTTATTGAAAATTAAGTCTAATTAATTACTTCTCCTAGACATACAGTAAAATATCTATACACTCACATTTGATTTGTTACACAATTTGCGTGGTGAAGAATGAGGATAGGGTGGATATAACGACAGTATAGGGTGGATATAACGACAGTATCGAGGGTGGATATAACGACAGTATAGGGTGGATATAACGACAGTATCGAGGATGGGGTGGATATAACGACAGTATCGAGGATAGGGTGGATATAACGACAGTATCGAGGATAGGGTGGATATAACGACAGTATAGGGTGGATATAACGACAGTATCGAGGATGGGGTGGATATAACGACAGTATAGGGTGGATATAACGACAGTATAGGATGGATATAACGACAGTATCGAGGATGGGGTGGATATAACGACAGTATAGGGTGGATATAACGACAATATAGGGTGGATATAACGACAGTATAGGGTGGATATAACGACAGTATAGGGTGGATATAACGACAGTATCGAGGATGGGGTGGATAAAACGACAGTATAGGGTGGATATAACAGACAGTATAGGGTGGATATAACGACAGTATAGGGTGGATATAACGACAGTATAGGGTGGATATAACGACAGTATAGGGTGGATATAACGACAGTATCGAGGATGGGGTGGATATAACGACAGTATCGAGGATAGGGTGGATATAACGACAGTATCGAGGATAGGGTGGATATAACGACAGTATAGGGTGGATATAACGACAGTATCGAGGATGGGGTGGATATAACGACAGTATAGGGTGGATATAACGACAGTATAGGATGGATATAACGACAGTATCGAGGATGGGGTGGATATAACGACAGTATAGGGTGGATATAACGACAATATAGGGTGGATATAACGACAGTATAGGGTGGATATAACGACAGTATAGGGTGGATATAACGACAGTATCGAGGATGGGGTGGATATAACGACAGTATCGAGGATAGGGTGGATATAACGACAGTATCGAGGATAGGGTGGATATAACGACAGTATAGGGTGGATATAACGACAGTATCGAGGATGGGGTGGATATAACGACAGTATAGGGTGGATATAACGACAGTATAGGGTGGATATAACGACAGTATCGAGGATGGGGTGGATATAACGACAGTATAGGGTGGATATAACGACAGTATCCAGGATGGGGTGGATATAACGACAGTATCCAGGATGGGGTGGATATAACGACAGTATCCAGGATGGGGTGGATATAACGACAGTATCGACAGTATGGGGTGGATATAACGACAGTATAGGGTGGATATAACGACAGTATCGAGGATAGGGTGGATATAACGACAGTATAGGGTGGATATAACGACAGTATAGGGTGGATATAACGACAGTATAGGGTGGATATAACGACAGTATAGGATGGATATAACGACAGTATCCAGGATGGGGTGGATATAACGACAGTATAGGGTGGATATAACGACAGTATAGGGTGGATATAACGACAGTATCGAGGATGGGGTGGATATAACGACAGTATAGGGTGGATATAACGACAGTATCGAGGATGGGGTGGATATAACGACAGTATAGGGTGGATATAACGACAGTATCCAGGATGGGGTGGATATAACGACAGTATAGGGTGGATATAACGACAGTATAGGGTGGATATAACGACAGTATAGGGTGGATATAACGACAGTATAGGGTGGATATAACGACAGTATAGGGTGGATATAACGACAGTATCCAGGATGGGGTGGATATAACGACAGTATAGGGTGGATATAACGACAGTATAGGGTGGATATAACGACAGTATCCAGGATGGGGTGGATATAACGACAGTATCGAGGGTGGATATAACGACAGTATAGGGTGGATATAACGACAGTATAGGGTGGATATAACGACAGTATAGGGTGGATATAACGACAGTATAGGGTGGATATAACGACAGTATAGGGTGGATATAACGACAGTATAGGGTGGATATAACGACAGTATCGAGGATAGGGTGGATATAACGACAGTATCGAGGTGGATATAACGACAGTATAGGGTGGATATAACGACAGTATCGAGGATGGGGTGGATATAACGACAGTATCGAGGATGGGGTGGATATAACGACAATATAGGGTGGATATAACGACAGTATCGAGGATGGGGTGGATATAACGACAGTATAGGGTGGATATAACGACAGTATAGGATGGATACAGTACGACAGTATATAACGACAGTATAGGGTGGATATAACGACATATAGGGTGGATATAACGACAGTATAGGGTGGATATAACGACAGTATAGGGTGGATATAACGACAGTATAGGTGGATATAACGACAGTATCTGGGTGGATATAACGACAGTATAGGGTGGATATAACGACAGTATAGGGTGGATATAACGACAGTATCGAGGATGGGGTGGATATAACGACAGTATAGGGTGGATATAACGACAGTATCGAGGATGGGGTGGATATAACGACAGTATAGGGTGGATATAACGACAGTATAGGGTGGATATAACGACAGTATCGAGGATGGGGTGGATATAACGACAGTATAGGGTGGATATAACGACAGTATCGAGGATGGGGTGGATATAACGACAGTATAGGGTGGATATAACGACAGTATCGGATGGGTGGATATAACGACAGTATAGGGTGGATATAACGACAGTATCAGGATGGGGTGGATATAACGACAGTATAGGGTGGATATAACGACAGTATCAGGATGGTGGATATAACGACAGTATAGGGTGGATATAACGACAGTATGGTGGGTGGATATAACGACAGTATAGGGTGGATATAACGACAGTATAGGGGGTGGATATAACGACAGTATAGGGTGGATATAACGACACATATAGGGTGGATATAACGACAGTATAGGGTGGATATAACGACAGTATAGGGTGGATATAACGACAGTATCGAGGATGGGGTGGATATAACGACAGTATAGGGTGGATATAACGACAGTATCGAGGATGGGGTGGATATAACGACAGTATAGGGTGGATATAACGACAGTATCGAGATGGGGTGACAGTATATAACGACAGTATCGAGGATGGGTGGATATAACGACAGTATAGGGTGGATATAACGACAGTATCGAGGATGGGGTGGATATAACGACAGTATAGGGTGGATATAACGACAGTATCGAGGATGGGGTGGATATAACGACAGTATAGGGTGGATATAACGACAGTATCCAGGATGGGGTGGATATAACGACAGTATAGGGTGGATATAACGACAGTATAGGGGGTATATAACGACAGTATAGGGTGGATATAACGACAGTATCGGAGGGTGGATATAACGACAGTATAGGGTGGATATAACGACAGTATAGGGTGGATAACGACAGTATAGGGTGGATATAACGACAGTAATAGGGTGGATATAACGACAGTATCGAGGATGGGGTGGATATAACGACAGTATAGGGTGGATATAACGACAGTATAGGATGGATATAACGACAGTATCGAGGATGGATATAACGACAGTATAGGGTGGATATAACGACAGTATAGGGTGGATATAACGACAGTATAGGATGGATATAACGACAGTATCGAGGATGGGGTGGATATAACGACAGTATAGGGTGGATATAACGACAGTATAGGATGGATATAACGACAGTATCGATGATGGGGTGGATATAACGACAGTATAGGGTGGATATAACGACAGTATAGGATGGATATAACGACAGTATCGAGGATGGGGTGGATATAACGACAGTATAGGGTGGATATAACGACAGTATAGGGTGGATATAACGACAGTATCGAGGATGGGGTGGATATAACGACAGTATCGAGGATGGGGTGGATATAACGACAGTATCGAGGATGGGGTGGATATAACGACAGTATCGAGGGGGGTGGATATAACGACAGTATAGGGTGGATATAACGACAGTATAGGGTGGATATAACGACAGTATAGGGTGGATATAACGACAGTATAGGGTGGATATAACGACAATATAGGGTGGATATAACGACAGTATCCAGGATGGGGTGGATATAACGACAATATAGGGTGGATATAACGACAGTATAGGGTGGATATAACGACACAGTATCCAGGATGGGGTGGATATAACGACAGTATAGGGTGAATATAACGACAGTATAGGGTGGATATAACGACAGTATAGGGTGGATATAACGACAGTATGGGGTGGATATAACGACAATATAGGGTGGATATAACGACAATATAGGGTGGATATAAAGACAATATCGAGGATGGGGTGGATATAACGACATTATCGAGTATGGGGTGGATATAACGACAATATAGGGTGGATATAACGACAGTATCGAGGATGGGGTGGATATAACGACAGTATAGGGTGGATATAAAGACAATATCGAGGTTGGGGTGGATATAACGACATTATCGAGTATGGGGTGGATATAACGACAATATAGTGTGGAAATAACGACAGTATCGAGGATGGGGTGGATATAACGACAGTATAGGGTGGATATAACGACAGTATAGGGTGGATATAACGACAATATCGAGGATGGGGTGGATATAACGACAGTATCGAGGATGGGGTGGATATAACGACAGTATCGAGGATGGGGTGGATACAACGACAGTATCGAGGATGGGGTGGATATAACGACAGTATCGAGGATGGGGTGGATATAACGACAGTATCGAGGATGGGGTGGATATAACGACAGTATCGAGGATGGGGTGGATATAACGACAGTATCGAGGATGGGGTGGATATAACGACAGTATCGAGGATGGGGTGGATATAACGACAGTATCGAGGATGGGGTGGATATAACGACAGTATAGGGTGGATATAACGACAGTATAGGGTGGATATAACGACAGTATCGAGGATGGGGTGGATATAACGACAGTATAGGGTGGATATAACGACAGTATCGAGGATGGGGTGGATATAACGACAGTATCGAGGATGGGGTGGATATTACAATAGTATCCAGCTGGATGGGATGGATAGAACGATAGTATCCAGGATGGGGTGTATCATCTGAAATTTGCCTTCTGTTGATAGCTGGGTGTTAGACATGAGAATAATACGTACTGTATGAGGTTTTCAGACTAATTGTGGTTCGATGACTAAAAGATCTGTATAGTACTTCTACAGTGAAAACTTTACGAAGCAGCTGAAGACATCAAAAAGGCTTTCATAAATTAATGTATTACATGTACATATACATATATTTGTGTACACATTGTATGGTACGGGTAAAATTATAATTCAATACAGTACTGTATAGTAGAATCAATGCATCTGGAATTGCAGCCTCAGAAAGAAACAATAACGATTAACGATTAATATAACACTAATTGATTTTACAAGAGTGTCCTTTCTTGCAAGTGCAGCAGTACCATATTACTAATTGATCTATTTGAATACACGAACGGGTACTTTTAGGTTCATTTTAGGCTACGATATATTGATTTTGTTCTTGCTAAAAATTCGAATATCCTTCGGTTTAAAAGTATTTGTCTAGACAAAGTGTTGATCATTTTAATCTGTTTATAAGTATGGGGAACTGATTAATCTTGGCCGTATTACTTGGCAGCTTGTGAGCTGATTAGCATAGATTAACATTAATTTTCAGCGAACCACACATCGCTTTGAACGTCGTTACCAAGTTGTCTACATAAATAACAAGCGTAGCATTTGAATAAACAATTCGCCTCAACGTTGTTGCTACAGATATATAAAAATCGTTGTAATTGCTAAAACAGGTTGAAAAATAGTACATCTTAAGTAAATTTCCAACCTCCCTTGTTGCGTTTTGTGCGCACGCTAAGCACACATACACAGCACACACACACTACTAATTAATATTTACACACACCGCTTTCCTCATTTTATATGCGGCTTTGCGATAGCTTGTGTATTCGCTCGGATTATACAAGAAATAGGGAATTATCCTAGTGATCTATGATGCCATGAGCTACAATGTAGGAAGTTAATGATGTGATGAGTGGTAAGCGTGTTCATTTTCATGTGATTTCTGTCCACGTCTGGGAGAAATCCTCCGCAGGTTCTGTTTGAGTGGAGAGATCGGCATACGGTGAAAACAAGATGGCGGATCTCGAAGCTGTGCTGGCCGATGTCAGTTATCTGATGGCTATGGAAAAGAGTAAAAACACTCCAGCGGCTCGAGCTAGCAAGAAGATCATTCTGCCTGATCCAAGGTATGTTATTAATCGCTAGAAAACCCGATATACTCTCTTTGAAAAATAGGAATAAAAATGTGGAGAAGATGAGGTGATTATCATATGCGATTTTTGTTGATTATTATGCTGTAGGAACAGTGATCTCTGTATCAGAAGCATTTGTCTACAATATTTACAAACCCTCAACATTTTTATACATTTCAGTGTCCGAAGTGTAATGCACAAGCATTTGACGAAGGTTGGGGAAGTAACGTTTGATAAGATATTTGGACAGAAGATCGGTAAGCTAATATACACACGGAAGTCAGTTGATGATGAGGATAGCTGGGCCGATGTGACTGAGCTTTCTGGACCCATCAGCATACTCCTGATATTTTAATATCATATATTGTCTCTAATATATCCCCGGCCCACACGATATGCTATATTGTTATATGGTATAATATGGTGATCAAAATTTCCTTTTAACTGAAAGTGTTTGTTTACAAAATAACAAACCCTGATATCAGTGCAAATGCATGATTAAATTTTAACAGATGAGGCATGCATGTAAATTTATAGGAAGAAAGATCACCATTTTATTTGGGAAACATTTATATTTTAGAATGGTAAATGTGAATGTTGACTCGTAAATTAGGTAGTATATTAACAACCAGTGTTTAGAATAATGTTACTATTTATAGATCTGCAATGGCAACAGGTATAGGGTAGGATATATACAAACTAGGTTAGGGTGTTAAGATATAGACTTTTCAGGATAACTAAAAAAATCAACTTGATGTATTATCCTTTTAATTGCTTTATATTTACAGATATATAATGCAGGCATTGATTGGCCTATATATGATATGTTCATGTCGGTATACTTAAATATATAATGGCAGCAATTGTTCAGATTATGAATTTTCTGAACTGTATGTATATTGTCATAAATGAGATTTTAGATATCACCTCTGGGTTGCGAGTTCGAATCCCATGTGGGGTAGTTGCCAGGTACTGACCGCTGGCAAGTAGTTTTTTTCCGGGTACTCCGGCTTTCCTCCACCAACAAACCTGGCACGTCCTTACATGACCTAGCTTGTTTAAAGGACGTTAAACCAATAAAATTATAAACGTAAGTTGGTGGTTTTTTCTGGATACTCTGTCTTTTCTCTAGCTGCAATGTAGCTCGAAAGACTTTTAGACAGAAAATGGTGTCGTCTTTAGAGCTACAATTGGTGCCTATCACTGCTAATGGAGCAAAGTAATGCTTATGCAAACCATGATAAAACGTTTGTTTGCATTTTTATCGTACTTGTTTGGTATCGCTTACCTACTAGGCAATGAACCACATAAAATATCAAATTCTCATCCAGGCATTATTTTTGTACATAATACATACGAAGGTCTTTCTGAAGGGAATTTATACGGCAAGTCAACAATTTGTGAATTTGACATCTTATGAGCGGTATGGTAGTTATTAAGAATGGTAGTTATGGTATGTTTGTTTTGGACAAAAATAATATGTAAATGCATGTATATGCATAAAATAATTGGAAACCTACAAAAAAGTATAGAAAACCATGCCTGAGCGATTTTCGGAGGCAGTGCTCCACTACGACACATAGGGACCAATTCGTACCTGGCCGAAAGGTATAGTAGGCCGGGTATGTATATATATTCATTCTATCTTTTCTCTACCTCCTAAGCCCATGCCAGCATGTCCAAAAGACCATGACTGTTAATGTGGTTAAAAGTGATCTAAACCTGAATTAATCCTCATTCAGAAATTGAATGTTGGTTTAAATAGGGAGAAAATGGATTCATACTAGGAATATGCCATGATGAATTGTAAAGGTTTGCTTGCATTATAAGGGTAAATGGCAATTGAAAGAAAAGTCAAACTGCAGATGAAAAGTTGAAATTATTTTTGTATATATAAAATTATTTTTGTATATATATGAACATAAAAAACAAACTTTAATAAGAGTAATCTGATAGCCAAGATTCAATCAGTTTTGGGTTTACAACCAATATTTATTTTAAGTAATAAGGTGTCTGGCAGGATAGCTCAACGCTTCAGTGAAATAGCGGGTTTGGGTTTTATTAGTTTAACATCCTATTAACAGCTAGGGTCATGTAAGGATATGCCAGGTTTGGTGGTGGAGGAAAGCTTGAGTACCCAGAGAAAAACCACCAACCAACGGCCAGAACCTGGTAACTGCCCCAAATGGGATTCAAACTCGTGACCCAGAGGTGGAGGGCCTGTGGTAATATGTCAAGACATCTTAACCACTCGGCCACAGTGGCCCAGTGACCCTCTCTTTTAATAGGACACAAGATAAACCACATGTACAATAAAAATTGTGCGGCAAGACTTTAACCAGCCTAATCACAGGTTTATAGTTAAGCACTATGCATTTAATTTGCTGCAGAATTTAAATTATGAAGATTTGTTTCTTAATGTCGCCCCACATAATGCAAAAATTCAAAATGAATGAAATAATGCCAAAGTAAAACTATCATATTAGATTTGTATGTGGGGAAATAATAAACCTGGATATGACAAATGTTTTCAAGCGATAGGTTTAATTCTTACATCTCATCATATTCATTTACACTGTCACTTCAGGTGATTATTATGCACATTTAGTTGACACATATATTTCATGATTCCAAGTGAATTTAATACATGCCTGTTGGTAATACCAGAGCCGATGACTGTCGTGTGGGATGAATATTTAATGGTAATAAAAGTTTTACAGAAATTCCATTGTACATATGATAGCAGATCATGTTGATGGAAAAAAAATTCCGTGTAACATTGAGGTAAAATGTCAAGAACTAAGCAAATGTGTTCACATATGTCAAATTCATGGTTAATTTCATGTTAGATGATATGTAATTACACTTGTGTTTCTAAACGTAACACACATCAGAGAAGCTGTTATATTATGTTAATGTCCCTTTAAAGTACACGTTTTATTTTTTTTGTCTCAACACTATATAAATTCTTCCACTGACATTTAATTAGCAGCTATATCTGTATCTTTACTGACTTTCTATATAATGAGGTGTGTTGATTAATATTGCTGCTCCATCTTATTTCTTATTTTAATTACAATAGGTTCCTGTTATCATTCTACTGGGGAGAATGATACTGAAGTAGAAAAAGAGGTCGGGTATGGGGTCTCTGGGATGGTGTACATGTGTATATCAGGATTCACTAGCTATAGCACCATATAAAGGGTCTGGTAAAATTCTGCAATAAGCTTAAGTCTTCCACCTTTAGTTTGCTACTATAAGCTCTTCATGAACTTGACATTGCCAGCTACTGGCCAAACTGGACATGGAATTTTTGGTTGAAATCAGGTTTCTGCTAAAGTCTCTTCTACACTCTTGCATATAACCTTTTCTATTGCATTTAGGGGTTGAAGAGATAAAATAGCATTCAACCCACCAGCGGAAAGACAAAGTTATAATTGTTTTATTTGGTTCTGGTCTCGTATTATTTGACATTATCATATCAAGATTGAAGAATGGTAAGCCTACATTCAATTTTAAATTTTTGAAGAGTGTTGAGAATATAGTCATTTTCAGTACTGGTACAGAGTGGCCAGATTGTCTATCCTCTGATCCCAGCAGCAATAGTTCTTGGCTCAGTTATCTCAAAGTGACTAACAAATGTAATGCAGCTTTCAAGTCACACACAAAATGTTGCTTAGATTGTATTGGTTGAATATGTCCAATTATACTCAATAGCCAGGTCACTTAAGAATGTCCTAGGTTTAGGAGGTGGAAGAAAACAGGAGGATACTCAGAAAAAAACCCAAATGACCTCTGACCATACCGAACCTGGAAACTGCTCCTAATTATAAGTCATGGGAGTCAAACTCGCAACCAAGAGGAGGAAACTTTGTGTTAGTATGTCAGAAAATCTCTCCCACTCGGCCACCATATGTTAATTGAACTAATAAAACAATTCTAACAAACAAATTGGTTGGTCAATATCATTATCTACAAAAAAATACTATGCTATTTGTCCTGGTACGAAATGTACTACTTCTTTAATTAAACATTTAAAGGGATATTTACATATTATATTTTATGTATTTGATTAGTAAAAGTGCATTTTTTAAAGTTAAACAATCTAGAAATAACATCCATCAGCTGAGTTCTGTGGATTGCAGCCATTGATCATTGAACACTATTCATTACACCTATAAGCCAGCCCATTGATCTTCTCCCAGCAGGCTGTTAATATAACTCAAACAGGGAAATTAGAAACAAAATAAGTTTGTTACTGATCTACCAAACCGTTGATAGATCCTAAATGGTTGGGTATTGTGGGTAGGAAATCACGATTACAAGCATCATAAATCAATGTGGCATTGTATAGCAGGCTCCATTATGGTAAACGCTGGGCTGTAATTTAATTAAACTACATGTACAGCAACCACCACAACCAGGGGAGATAACTCCAGAGACATATACAAGTCGTTAAAAATAACATGCTTCATGCCTCTTTAAAAACGATATGTTTCAGATTCACATAGTTTTCTGTAATGGATATTTGTTAAATAGATTCGGTGTCCACAGTCACTATACAATGTACGTCCGAGTGGTCAAGGACTGGATGGGTTAGGCCAAAAAAAATTATATGTGTGTTTCAGGTTACATGACTGAAAAAATAGGGTAGGTCGGTCGTGATTTTTTTTAATTTAATTTTTTTATTTTATTTTTTTAGGAGGGGTGAGGGAGGGGTCAAGTGGCTTTATAACTACATTAAAAAGTAATTTGATAATACCTATGTAAGTTGTCTTATCAGGTTTTAGGCTGGCTAGAAGTCTTTTATTTCTCATTACCATATTCGTAATTGAACTTTATCTGGATAAACTTAAAGCATGCGCAAAAATTTGAAGTTGAAAGTTGAAAACTTCATACACAACATTTTGGTTTTGAAAAAGTGTGATAAAATAGCTAGGGTCGGAAGAAAAAATAGGGTAGGTAGGGGTACCTGAAACATATTTTTTTTTAGGCCTTAGCTGTTCATTCCTGGCCGAAAGGCTTATTTTGGGCAGACATATGCATCTGGCCCTGATTTCTCGAAACAAACTTAAGTCAAAAACTGACTTAAAACATAAATTTTCATATAGTTACGTAAGGAAAAAATGTTTTGACTAATATAAGTTTGCACTTGTTTTGAGAAATCGAGGACTTGTCTATTATATCGGTCTGTGAGCTTTAATTGTAAAGGATTTCTTTTAACTGCTATACATTTTATGATCTGAAATATTTCAGTAATATTACACAATTGATTTTTTTGTTTTTATTGTTTATCAGTTATCCTTTTATGATAGGATTCATTATTAATGCTATAGAATATGAAACTAATTAAAAATGTTACATAACTGAATCGTAAGTCGATGTATACAGTAGTTTACACATCTATCTGTTTATAGTACATGCTATATTTTGAGTATCCTTTTAGACAGATTTTCACTGTTTCTTGGTCGACTAGACAGGTTAGAAGATAAAATGTTGATCAGAAATCACTGTATTTACGGTGAAATGGACACTGATGAGATATGCAGTGTATTTATGTCTGAGAAGTTTAACATGAAGTATCCCATTTATTACGGTGTATATAGAGGCTTGTAGATAGAGACAATCAATACTCCTATTGTTTCTGTGTGGATGGATGGGCCTACAGTTTAGACCTGCAGATATTCCACTTCATCAATTTGACTGCAGGCATCCTAATCAAGTTAATGGTAGCTTGATTTGATTTGAAAGTTTTCACTTGAACAGGAAATAATCGTGCTCTTGTTTTCTCACACATGCTATATAGTTATAGATGCCTGTATCCTATATGTTATTTTCCAGTTAATTTTATATCTGTCAGTACTATGTAAGTTTCTGACAGATTTAAATCACTGGAAAAAGTCTTTATGAAGAGAAATGCTCTTTGTTTCATTGTTTTATAAAATCGCTAAGCTTAGTGCCTTGGTAATTTCTTTTCTGTGTTACCATTCACACTAGCTGTTACCTATACAGACCTTTGGTAAAACTGAAATGTACATTTGCAACTTTCAAATTGGCAAACTTAGCAAGGAACTTCAATTAGATGCATCAGTGATATGTGATGGCAATGTGTCACTGCTAAACTGTAGATTTTATTGCTCTGGCAACAGAATCATTTTTACATTTTGTCAGATTTTGTAGATAGATAGTATGTTTGATGACATTAAACACATTGAAAAAAATTCTCTAATTGTGCTAGAGAAGTTTGTAGGATTTTAATTGCTGGCGATCCATTACAACTATAGCTATTAACCTTCACATCTCATATATGGCCATCTTTTGACCATTTGTGTTACGAGTATATGGTCATTCTCTGACCATTTGTGTAAAGTGTATGTCCATATGTCCATCTTTGACCATTTGTGTAAAGTGTATATGTCCATCCTTGACCATTTGTGTAACATATGTATGCATGACCATCCATGACCATTTGTGTTATGAGTATATGGCGATCCTTTGACCATTTGTGTAACGTGAATGCAAATTTTACACAACAAACAACGACAGATGTGGTTTAAACCTGCTCTATACAGTATAAATAGTGCTGGTCAATGATGGGGTGGAGCTAGTATTGCCATCTATTCTCTAACTATTGATTAAACATGGGGACAACTCTGTGAATGGTGCTGAACTTAATCAGCACTGGCTGACAGATAGATGATATACAGCCTCAATTCCACCAATCTCAAATTTATTGTATAACTGTAATTCACATATACACACAAATGATCATGACCAATGTTGACCTGTTCAACTTGTGCCTATATGTATGCATGTGGTGCCTTATTTGGCTCTTTAAACAAGTCCACATTGCCAGCTTTCTCTTTTTTCAATTTGGTAACCTTTGATTCATTCTTTTGATTTTAAGTATTGAAATTCTAAGCATAAAATGCATAATATTTTCCTACGCAAACTATGACCTTGAACCACATGATGCCTATAAGTAAAAGATATACAACATAGCTATAATCACCTGATGGTTGATAGGTGTAATCACACCTGGCTCCCACAGTTTTATGTGGTAATACTTAAGTGATACTTAGGCTCAAATTTTGAGTACTTAATCCTGTACCCAAGGAATTTCATAATGGACTGATCTAGTCTTTGATTTAGAAGAGCCTAAATATGTATTTTCAGGGGTATGAAGCTAATTATATTATATCATAGTTTATATTATATATGTAACAAATTATGACATTTCCTGGTGACTTTGTGGAAAGATATATATTTCCCATTGGGTTTGAATTCCTCACCTTCAAATTGTATTTATACTCCTTTTAACTTAGAGGAGAAACTGTAATATTAAAGAATCATTGTAATACCATTTAACTTAAGCTTGTAGTTTTTTGAAGAATATTCAAACACTTTTGAAAATAAAAATGCAGCTAATTATAATTACCGGGGGGGTGGGGGGGGGGGGGATGTCTAACAATAATTTTTTTGGGGGTTATCAGTGATGGTTTTTGATTTGGACTAGTAGTACTGTCTAACAATGCTTTTTTTGGTAGATTATTTCAAAGTTTTGAGAACTCCATGTGGGTACACGTCAGAATTAGGAATTAATGAACTAGATTTGGGTGCCTGATTAGACTACCTAAATGGCCTTGATAGCCAATTAATGGCCTTTATAGAAAGCATACATTGCGTTGAAATTGACTATTTATATAATTAGGACCCAAAGAAAGTTGTCTTATCAAGCAGTTGATTTATATCAATAGACTGTTAAGTCAGTTTTGACTGTACATACTTTCTATGCTATCAACTATATAGTTGAACACACTATCTGTCTATAGTATTCTAACTAGACTATCATGATCAGGAAAATCAACATCAAGTTAGTGTATTTCCTGTAAGGCCAGGAAACTTATATATCAATGGGCCATGAAATCTTTCTATAACAATGTGATTGCCATTCTGATATTGTTAGATAAACAAATCAGTGAAATCTTTCCTTTATTTATGTGAATTTAGGTAGAATGCTTTTCTTATCAATTGGTCATTTGATATTAGGATGTTCAAGTCACTTACCTGGAAATAATGTCAATAATAATCAATTGTTTATTCAATACATTATATATTCATTAACATTTCTTCCCATATTGTTCAAAATACTCTGAATCCTACACCAATTTTGATTAATACATGTACTGTATAATCAAAATATCAAAATGAGCCCTTGTAATTGTTGTGAATTGAAGGGTATAATTACAAGCTGAACAATTAATCCAGGACCTAACTGTCCTGTATCTTCGTTAATTGATTTAAACATCAATTAAATTTCATTGCTTTGAAAGCAGAAAGGATAGTCTATATATGATACCTTTTAACGTTGTCTAAATAAAATGCTTGTGTACAGTTGTTGGTTGAGATGACATGTGTTACCTGGTTGATACCTGCTACTGCTGCAGTCTCTGATCATGCTATTGGTTTACTGCCCTGTGTAGTATATGGTAGATGCTAATCACGACTTATGAATATTAATGAGTAAAAAGGTACCCGTGAGACTGGTCTGTTATAGATTCAGTGTGAATCGGCTGGCATTGTTAGTGGTATGAATAGCCTGTTAATTATAGACAGGGTCATTAGGATTATCACACTACTGTGCTAACACATACTGCGGCTGTAAATAACTACTGGATACATATCTGAATCCATGTTGAGGATTTGTAAAGATTACAGATGATATGTACAAGATTTTAGTTGAAGAATGTTTGTGGATGCATGGCAAATGTTAAATATGCTCCATAATCCTTGTCTCAGCTCCTTCACCAAGTGTAAAGTTTTAACTACTGTTTGCCTATGGTTTTTTGGCATCCCTGAAGAGCAAATCTGGGTATTTTAGATGTAGTTGTTGTTGCCTGAACTGCAAGTCAGTGCATTGAAGATAGAATAGTCTCCTCTGAACAGCAAGACGGGACATTTGAAGAAAAATTGTCCAGATCCCTTAACTGTATAGTAAGCTGGGATATTTGAAGAAGAACCTCTTAACTGTATAGCAAGCAGGGATATTTGAGGAAGAATTGTCCCTTTAAAGGTTAAGCAAGGTGGGACATTTGAAGACTCGTCCCTTCTGAGCAGCAAGCCGAAACATTAATATTACAACCTGAAAACTTGTCCCAGTCCGACTGTTCTGACTGTTAAAGGTGTTCCATAAAACATGTACAGCATGATCATGCTTCCTTGATGTGGAGTTGTTTCCCCTTTTTGAGATTGAGTTTCTTTTTAGTCGCTGGAGACAACATTACTTAATGAAATAATGGGCCAATCAGTTTATTTGGTTAGAGTACAGCAACAGTACTGACCGGTAGTTCATTATCTTGGATATTTCCATCAAAGGTTGTCTCCCTCGATACTGTTAACCGTTTACTCATAGTTGATCAGTTTTGTTCTACAGTCTGGGTCAGACTTTCCTGATGTGATCAGTTTCCTATTATTTGTACTGATTCTCCCTATTATAAATAACTGTTTAAAACACACTAATAACGACATTTTATTTTTGATGTTCTGGAACCGATTCATTTTGCTGTTGACTTTATTGCAGCAGAAGCATCAAAAAGCCCACAATAAACTACACTCTCTTTCTGAATCTGCTTCTGATTTTCTCAGATAAATTCACTGAAGTACCCAAGTAATTAATACAACAAGTAGATTATGTGAGCCATATGTATGTATCAATGAATCGTTTCTATAGATAGGTAACCTGCACTCCCACTGCACTTTGAATGAAACAATGTTGATAGCTGTGCATATTAAAAGGCCGCCAAATCCCTCATAAATTTCACCAGTAGCTGTTAATACTATTAACAGATTTAAAACATTGTTAACTTTGTAAATATTCTGTCTCAGTAAGCTGTCATCTGTTCTTTGAACTGAATTAGAATCTCGTTCTCTGACTAATTGTACTGAAGCACCTTGCAGGGAACACAGTGCATCTCCACTGTACTAACTTACACTGTTAGTGAATGTGGTATTGGAAAAGCAGCTGAACTGCTGAGTTTTACTATATTACACCTGTACACTGTGGTGAGAAAGGGAGGAAGCTAATCAAAAAAATGGTTTCTTTAATTAATTAGACTTCAGGATTTATTTTTTGTGATAGATAATTTTTTTCTTTGCTTGTATAACAGTAATGAATCTAGAAAATGGGTTTTGTTATTGATTACAGAGATGATTTTTTTTTAAGTTTGATCAATTTCAATTAGAAATGGAAGTGCTGGATTGGTATCGGTAGTAGCATGGACATGTGGCGGGCTTTGATGTTACAAAATGATTTTTGTCATCAGCTACATATGTAACACGTTATGTTATTTCTGGTCTATATAATTATAATATGATATATACAATGATTCTGGTTTATCAAGCAATGATTCTGAGCATTCCTTTCTGATATATAGATAACATCTTTGAAGTACTAGGTATTTTCGCTGTGATATAATTTGAAAGAAAAAACCGAGCGAGATTTCAAAAGTTTTTGAAATACCAGGTGTTGAGTTGTTTTAAGCATGTGTTCAGGAAGTCTTAATTGGGTATTGTGCATTGTTAAATCACTCACCCATGTTATTTGACAATCAGCTGTTTTAGATTTAGAGTTAAATGAGGCATGTTATGATCAAATCTGTTGGAAGCTGTGGAAAAATAACTGCCCTATAATTGTTAAAA
Source organism: Argopecten irradians (assembly GCF_041381155.1). Lineage (NCBI taxonomy): Eukaryota > Metazoa > Mollusca > Bivalvia > Pectinida > Pectinidae > Argopecten > Argopecten irradians. The sequence continues at coordinate 31,407,469 of NC_091142.1, read as the reverse complement.
TCTATCAAAGTCAATTTGAAAAGGTCAACTTGACAATACGTTTTACAGTCTGACCTCTAAATTGTAATTAATAACTGGCTAATCAGTAAGTGTGGTATAGTCTGTGAATATTAAGCACTGAAGTACATTAAACTGCACCAATCACACCACTCAGACTCACTGCACTGGTGCAATATACATGTATAAAATTATAACCACTTTTTGGCCAAAATCTAATTAAGGTCAGTGGTCAAAACTCCACATACCTACAGAGTGTAAATGTACAGAACTTTATCATTTTACAAGATAACAACCTTTCAGCTTTTGATCAGCCAATCATGATCATGGCCAGTTTTCAGCTTAATTTATTAAGCTATTATGACCTTCATCTGTAAATATGACCTTGGCCTTTGCCAGGTCACAGTAATGTCATCAATGATTAATTTGGTAACGACCAGAGTGGTCAGCTGGTCCATATCCTGGACAGGCTATCTATTTATAAGTATCTTTAACAGTTATCAGTGGTACATATATATCAGTAAATTACTAATTCTACTGACATCAAAGGTTTTTTCATGTTAATGAGTCTCATGAATTAAAACTCAGATTAATGCTAAAAAAGTCTTTATATCTTTGTATGATTATCAGTCCAATGAAATGCTTGACCTCTTGTATATGGTTTGTATAGAATACGTAGGAGGCAACAGGTTATAGGTCCTTATAGAGCTGGACATTCTAATGATGGGATATATACATCCCCTGTATCATAAATACTCTGGATCCAGCACTGCGATCTAATTCAATATGTAGTAATGAATAATGTACCATATGGACAAATGTCAACTTGGCTGTCTGCTAGAATGGCACATAAAAATATTTTTTGTTGGAACATAAGTAGAAGGGAAAAAACAAAACAAAACAATGTTTGTAATATATATATATACGTAATTATGATGTTTGTTTATACATTTATGTGTTGTTGCTAATATCGAAAGCTTTGTAATTCCAGACATCAAACCTAAATGTAAAAGTCACTCTGTTATCAATATCTAATATGTTTTATTTAACACTCTTTAAGAGTGTGTGGGCGTTCTATACTAAAATGACACAAGTCCTCATCATATTTCAGTTGACATTTTTTCAATGACACCATGATACAAAGACTGGTATACAAAGTGATAAAAATGGGAAAATATCATACTATGTAACTTGCCACCCCCAATTCACATAGCCCTGCAGGTATCTCCCTATGGCCGTGTAGTTATACAAGGAAATCAATGTGTACACAAATAATCTTCTCTACCTGGGAGATTTCATTTGATCAACAGGACCGCAGAGAATTAAATAATACGCCTGATTACTAAAACTTCTTTTGATGTCACAATTATTGTATTTTGTTTTTATTTCCAATCGCAATAAAATGTGATTTGGCAGATGACATTATTGCATTGATTTTTTTTTCCAGAATAAAATGCTTTTACATCAATGATTCTAAGTATGTATTATTGTTAGAATCGGAGTCCAAGAGATATATGCAGTCAAACCTGTCTATAACGACCACTGAAGGGGAGACAGAAAAACGGTCACTATAGACAGGTTGCCTTTATAGACAGGTTGGGGCTTTCATGCCAACCAATGAGCCAGTAAATAAGACAGAAGTGTATTAATACAAAACAGATCTGCTACTGGATGTTTATATATTTATTGTCATGCATTATTTAAGAAATAATTGTCTCAATATATTTCCATGATTTGTGTTCGTTTTATTTTAATGCAATCGGAAATTTCGATCATAACAAAATCACCCGTTTTGATACATAGTAGATTTTTTTCAGCTATGAACATAATCATTACCTAATTACTGACTTCACATGGCCCGGAATTATCTGTGAACGATTATTTTCAGAAAATGTATGCGTGTAATATTTTTTTACAACACATTCTCGCTGGCAAGTCGTATGTAATGTTGCCGTGTAACCAGTTTTGACGGATTAATCTCGGAACATGAAAGATCGATTTGGAGGCGTTTTCTCACAATATACAGTCTAAAAACTATTAAAATCACAATGCAGGTACACATATTAACTTTCAGTAACATTTCTACCAAGAAATCGGACCGTATTTTATTTAGAAACAAGTCGAGAATATACCCGGGTCACAACGGGCGATAATCCGACTGACTCTAATCGTAAAGAAGAAGAACGTAAATTTATTGGCCTAATTTGAAATATCTTAAGTACAGGCCATTTCTTAGTAATAAAACAATGCTAAATATCGACAATGAATAACGGAACACATTAAATAAATCGGCATGTTTTATTTTGCCTACCGTATCATCCGAGTTGTGGCTTCAAAATCACGCTTTACGAGTGATCTTTTCGTGCACATGGCGTTCGCGAACAAAATTTCAGTCTTTGATAGGCATAAACGGTCGTTAAAACTTCCATCCTTAAGTTGGCAACCATATTTGTACCTCAAATGTTACGACCGCTAGGTTATAAACCAAACAATACTGTATAAACAATTCATAGCTTGGGCTTCAGTAATGGCTGCCATTTGCTTACAAAGGGAGTTAATTACCGGAAGTAGGTCAAAGGGACGCTACTACACACACACTGTACTCCGTACTCGAAAAGTCGATCTCAGGGACCGGTCGTTATACAACTTTGACGGGGCTAAAACGACCGGTTGTTAGCCACATTAGACAGGTGGTCGTTATGCAGAGTGCCATTATATAGTAAAAACGCACGGGGAGTCTAAAAACCGGTCGTTATAGACAGGCGGTCGTTATATACAGGCGGTCGTTAGAGCAGGTTTGACTGTACATTGAATGTTTCATGTAGTTTTGTATCAATTGTTAATGTGATTTTCAGAGTCCATGAGAAATGATTTTGGTAATCAAATAATCCGTAACTTGGTGTTTGTGTTTGGTAGCAGTAAGTGCTCACTCCTTTGGAGTATTTGGTCTGATAATGTCTCCACTACAGGTTGGACTAGATTTAACATCCTAATTAACAGTCAACATCATTTAATGATGTATGAGGGTTAGGAGGTGGCGAAAGTGTTCGGAGAACAACTGCTGACCAGTAATCAGTATTCCGTTTTTAGGTCATCTGACCGAAGGTCAGGATGACCTATTGTCATCGTGTTTCGTCCGTCGTCGTGCGCCGTGCGCCGTGCGCCGTCCGCCGTCCGCCGTCCGCCGTCCGTCGTGCGTCGTGCGTAAAACTATTTATACAAAAGCCTACTCCTCCTAAACCCTTGAGTGAATTACATCCATATTTGGTGTGAAACATCCTTGGGGAAGGACAATCATATTTTATATAAATGAGATAAGTCCGACCCCTAGGGGCAGAGGGGCGGGGCCCCAAAAGGGCAAATTTTCTTAATTTAAGCTTTTAAATCCTACTCCTCCTTCATCCTTGGATGGATTTCATCCATATTTAGTGTGAAACATCATTGGGGACCGACAATCATATTTTATATAAATGAGCCTGGTCCGACCCCTAGGGGCTGAGGGGTGGGGCCCCAAAAGGGCAAATTTTCTTAATTTTAGCTTTAAAATCCTACTCCTCCTTCATCCTTGGATGGATTTCATCTATATTTGGTGTGAAACATCATTGGGGAAGGACAATCATATTTTATATAAATGAGTTTGGTCCGACCCCTAGGGGCTGAGGGGTGGGGCCCCAAAAGGGCAAATTTTTTTAGTTTTAGCTTTAAAATCCTACTCCCTCATCCTTGGATGGATTTCATCCATATTTGGTGTGAAACATCATTGGGGAAGGACAATCATATTTTATATAAATGAGTAGTCCGACCCCTAGGGGCAGAGGGGCGGGGCCCAAAAGGGCAAATTTTCTTAATTTAAGCTTTTAAACCCTACTCCTCCTTCATCCTTGGATGGATTTCATCCATATTTAGTGTGAAACATCATTGGGGACCGACAATCATATTTTATATAAATGAGCCTGGTCCGACCCCTAGGGGCTGAGGGGTGGGGCCCCAAAAGGGCAAATTTTCTTAATTTTAGCTTTAAAATCCTACTCTTTCCTCATCCTTGGATGGATTTCATCTATATTTGGTGTGAAACATCATTAGGAAAGGACAATCATCTTTTATATAAATGAGCTTGGTCCGTCTCCTAGGGGCTGAGGGGTGGGGCCCCAAAAGGGCAAATTTTCTTAATTTTAGCTTTAAAATCCTACTCTTTCCTCATCCTTGGATGGATTTCATCCATATTTGGTGTGAAACATCATTGGGGAAGGACAATCATATTTTATATAAATGAGATAAGTCCGACCCCTAGGGGCAGAGGGGCGGGGCCCCAAAAGGGCAAATTTTCTTAATTTAAGCTTTTAAATCCTACTCCTCCTTCATCCTTGGATGGATTTCATCCATATTTAGTGTGAAACATCATTGGGGACCGACAATCATATTTTATATAAATGAGCTTGGTCCGACCCCTAGGGGCTGAGGGGCGGGGCCCCAAAAGGGCAAATTTTCTTATTTTAAGCTTTAAAATCCTACCCCTCCTTCATCCTTGGGTTGATTTCATTCATATTTGGTGTGAAACATCATTGGGGGAGGACAATCATATTTTATATTGATGAGCCTGGTCCGACCCCTAGGGGCTGAGAGGTGGGGCCCCAAAAGGGCAAATTTTCTTAATTTTAGCTTTAAAATCCTACTCCTCCTTCATTCTTGGATGGATTTTATCCATATTTGGTGTGAAACGTTGTTGGGAAAGGGCAATCATATTTTATATAAATGAGCCTGGTCCGACCCCTAGGGGCAGAGGGGCGGGGCCCCAAAAGGGGAAATTTTAAATCCTACTCCTCCTTCATCCTTGGATGGATATCATCCATATTTGGTGTGAAACATCATTGGGGACAGACAATCATATTTTATATAAATGAGCCTGGTCCGTCCCCTAGGGGCTGAGGGGTGGGGCCCCAAAAAGGTTATTTTTAGCTTTAAAATACTACTCCTTATCCTTGGATGGATTTCATCTATATTTGCTATAAAACATCATTGGGGAAGGACAATCATATTTTTTATAAATGAGCCTGGTCCGACCCCTAGGGGCTGAGGGGTGGGGCCCCAAATGGGGTAATTTTCTTAATTTTAGCTTTAAAATCCTACTCCTCCTTCATCCTTGGATGAATTTCATCCATATTTAATGTGAAACATCATTGGGGATGGACAATCATATTTTATATAAATGAGTCTGGTCCGACCCCTAGGGGCTGAGGGGTGAAACCCCAAAAGGGCAAATTTTCTTAATTTTAGCTGGCCCACTTCCTGTTTTAGGTTTCGGTCTCCGATCTCAATGAAAATTGGTCTATAGGGGTTTTAATTGATGCCGAACAACATGTAAACATTTTCGTAAAGATTTTGGTATTCCAAGATGGCCGCTGGCCCACTTCCTTTTTTCAGGTTTCAGTCTCCGATCTTAATGAAAATGGTCTATAGGGGTTTTAATTGATACCGAACAACATGCAAACATTTTCGTAAAGATTTTGGTATTCCAAGATGGCCCCTGGCCCACTTCCTGTTTTAATGTTTCAGTCTCCAATCTCAATGAAAATTGGTCTATAGGGGTTTTATTTGATTCAGAAGGAGGAACTTTAGGTAAGGACAATCATATTTTAGAAAGGACCGCAGAGCTAAGACCCATGGGGATAGTACGGCGGAGGTCCAAAATGGGAGCTTTGTTGATATTTGGCTTTAAAATCTGACTCCTCCTTATATTAATCCTTGAATGGGTTACAACCATATATGGATGAAGAGCTAAGTTTGTTCAACAATTGACATTTACCTATTTCAGAAACTTACATATTCAACTAAGGAGTTCCTTGTATTGTTTATATTAATCGTTAACCAATACTTTATACTGTGACTTTGTTGTTTTGTGCCATGAGTCAGATGACCGTTAAGGCCCATGGGCCTCTTGTTGTATATAACAGAGTTAGCTCCCTTGCGAGTAGGTATCCATTGTGACATCACTATTTTGTGAGCGCATCGTTTTCTATCATGATGTTACTCTTGCAAACACATAACGTCATAATCAGTAAGTGCAGATAACTCTGTAATATGCAAATACAGAATAAGTACGTGTCAGCTGTTCCACATGCCCAGATTTGAATTTGCAACTCAAAGGTGGAGGGCTTTAGGTAGTGAGTTATTTACTGTAAACCAACTTTCATTCCCGTGTGATTTATTTTCGCAAATTTTACAATCCAAGTAAATTCGCAAATGTTAATTTCTGCGAATTAATACCTACATCATCGATATTGATGGGAATTATCATTCAATTATTCAATGCGGGGAATAATTATCTTTGCGAACTGGTTTTGAAATAGAAATCACAAAATTTGATATTCGCGAAAGATACTTGGTTTACAGTCAGTTGAAAGATCTTAACCACTAAGCTATGGCGGCCCTATTTCCAGGTGTTGTTTTATTTGAGTGACTCAATAGATGGAGTTAGTATCTTTGTCATCAAGGAAGACGTTGGAGGTATTGTTTGTTGTATACATTGTTAAGATTGTTTCTGTGTCAGTTTGTACTTTATATTGAATACATAATGTAAAGGCAATATATAGAGCAGATCATAGCATACCATATTTGACCCATTAGTACACCTGGTAAATAATTTGAATAAAAAATGAAGGGTGCTTATTAGAACCAAATTTACCCTTTCTTAAAATTAGTGCACAACATATTGAACAGAAGTCATAAATCAATTTACAAAAGATATCAAATAAAGAAGCAAGTTTGGTTTCCATAATTTGAATTGGAGATATGTGAAAGTGAGACTTTAAAAAAGTGGGAAGGGCTCTTAAAGGGATGGGGTGCTTACTGGGTCAAATAAGGTCTACAAATTTTAGTTCACCTGTTGAAGTATTGGCTTGTAAATGATATAGATTTGGTGCAAATATTAAAAAGCCTCAGTTAGCATGTGTTGTAGATTCGACAATATAGTGATACACATGTATCTTTAAGTCAAATCTTATTTCAACTAAATTGTAATTATTACAAAACTTTAAATTTCCAAAACTACTCAATTGCTTTTCAATTGAAAATAATTCATTACTATTCCGAAAAGTTTGAAATGAGCACATAATGCAAGCATGCAGTTGGTGGGTTACAAATACATTACGAATCAGGATCAAAACATTTGTGAAAAACATGATTTAGAGATAAGATATATGGTGTGTATTTGAGTAAATGCATTAAGACATTTAATATATAGGGGAAATAACCCTGAGATGTATACTTAATAAAGCAGAATTATCGAAATAAAATCCAGTAGAGAGAACAAAAAATATGTGATATGAGCTCTGATAGTTATAGCGCCCATCATACCATATAGTTCCTTATATGACAGTATTAAAAAGATTCAATTAATTGGGGCTGTGCAATAGTTTACTCCAATGGTGTACCTTATTCCACGTTTAAATTAAAGGGGCAATAATCTATAGTAAATATCCAGCTGATCTAGGTTCTTGGTGTGAGCAGTCTGTAACTATATCAGCAGTATTATATTGTTTTTCTTGGTCTCAGTAGATATAACCACATTGTTATCAACTGTAGTGATATCAGATGTATAGTTAGATACAGCCACACTGCCTCCAGGTATGTAAGATTACAGATAATCATCCCATGAAATCAATAATACTGAAACCTACGCTGGGTGTAACCTCCCCTCTGCATCTGTTCTCAGTCACCCTAGATATAACCAATGTACTTTATGTACCCGCAATATTTAACATATGTACTTTATGACGTACCCACGATATTTAACGTATGTACATTTTGTACCTGCGATATTTAAAGAAAGATACTACACAGCTGATGAATGGTATTTTTTGCTATCATAACCATGCAGAAGGAGACAAATAAATATTTTTGTTTAGTTACAGAAAATTGTCAATATTTCGTTACACCATTAACACTATTTAAATGTTTGAGCTTCTTTTACTACTTCAATATAAAATTATTAAAAATGCTTAAATTGTGTCCTGAAAGAAGTCTATGGCACTATGCGCTATATGGAATGATGTACACAAATTATTTTGTATGCATTTTCATGTTAATTAGACACATATTCTTGATTAAACATCAGTTATAGTTTAAATGATAAGTATTGTTTATGCTGTATGTGTGGTGGAGCTCCATCTTTAATGTTCCTGTTTGTAGACATAGATGATATTGACATTACCATTGTACACTCTTTAGGTAAAGTTATGAATGTAGTACCATAATGAATTTGAAGTATTAATAAATATATTATTAATTCAAGTTAATTAGTCTGTTACATAAAGCTTTTTTTGAGAGACTTGTTCCGGCGGTAGATATACATGTTATATTTGTATAACGATATCATTCAAATCTCATTTCTGAATGAAACCATTTCAGGTTTAGATAGATTTAACAGAATCTACATTTATCTCGTGCCAAATAACCTACATGATCAATGTCATTTCTAAAACTGGAATAACCTTATCTCTTCTACATATATTAATATATCATTGCCTTTTTTTGGAGAAATACCAGTTTGTGTTAATTATAACTCCAATTCAAATATTTTTGCAAGGGAGTAAAGTTTCTCATTACAATTTTGGTGACCTTATTAAAAAAGTAAATCTTGGACAACATTTATGAGGTATAAGTTTCGACTTATAATGTAGCTATCATTTTAAAAGAAAATTATGATCCTTTCACATTATCATGTAGAGATTGAAGTTTTCCTGGTTGTTGTGAGAAGGTGAAACCATTTATTATAATCACATGACTGTTGGTTTATAAGATGTACAGGGTGTCATGGGGAGGAGCTCCAGCGTGACCTGTACCTGAACGCAAGGCTCCATTTATTTAGAAATAAGATATATACATTTATATACCAATATATATCCTAGGTCATTCCAATGACTCAATATACCATTGGCAGCTGAGCACTTTAATCATGGTAGGGAGTGGATGGAGGCCATCATAGAAGATGTATATTTTGTGCTCAGGAGTTCAGGTTTAGAATTTGATCCATACACTCAACATTGTTATATTGGGGACCATGGTGATCAAGTGACTGGTGTTGAGTCTCGGGGTTGATCCTTGGCATATCTATATAGATTTTCTTTCCTCAGAGGACAGGGATGAAGAACCACTGATTTCACCATACCTCAAAAACTTAAACTCAGTTGCCCAAGTTTTGTTTGCCTGACTTTAGAATCCCAGACAAAGATATTATGTAAAGTAATGGTGGAGGTATGTGTAAGGCTGTTTGACCAACAAGTAACAACTAAACACAACGTTTGACTGGCAGTGCTGGTCTTTGTGCTACTCCCCAAATATTGATTATAGCAGACTTGCCTGGCTACAGTTATATATCATTGCCTGTTAAGAAACATTTGATCTACCTGGTATATCATTGTTTCCTCGATTAGTATCAATATTCACATAGAACGGTCTGACATTATTGCAGTCATTTTGAAGAGAGGACCTTGTAGATTTTGTACATACGAGAATCATGGGATTGATCGTACTACCCATGGCCCCCTGTCAGGATAATCAGGGATGATACTGGGTCGGTAACGGGCAAAAACATGTCTTCCATCCATGTGAATATTATGTGATATATAATGGACAAAGACAAATAAATCATAAAACATTTTTATAAGCTATAACTTGAAATTATCTTTGAAAAAGACAGCTGCCTTGATCTTCATGAATCACCATCACATTTTACTTCATGATATATCTCTTATATGCCGGTGTATGCAACACACAAATATAAATATCTTCAAGAAAATTATAACATTAGTTGTCAAAAACTTGAAATCTTACCTACAAATATTTACATGTACCTTTAATCTTTATCGAGAAGAGATTTGGTGTGAATGATGTGATAGAAGGCCCACAAATATTTATTTTTAGTGAATTCTGTTGGAATGTTATATACCACAGTGTATCTGTAGTGCTATGTGATTAGGTACCAACAGATATACAAACCTGCTTCATGATAGGATGTGTATCAATGTTAACCATACCACAAATGTATAATATAAACTTCAATATTTTTTGCATTTGGATATAATTTCGTTCAATAGTTGGCTTCAAAACTGTTTGTAGTGTGTCAAATTCAGCTATGTGTCTCTGTTATGAAACTATGATCATGTAAGGATTGTTAATAAATTTGCATGTAGATGTTACCATCATTATGTATTTAATTTGATTTGAAGAAAGTGAAATGAGCAAAAATTTCAACGCTTGATGGTAGAACTTCAGACATGATAATCACTTTGCCCTCATGGTACATATACAGGTAGAGGGCATGTGGTAGAATCTCAGATATCATAATTAATTTGCCCTCATAGCATAGAGGAAGAGAGCAAGTAATTGAATGTATGTTAAAGAGGTAGAGGGCAAATGGTAAAATGCCAGACACAATAGTCATTTTGCCCCCATGATCATCTTGGTCTGGAGGTTGAAGGGTAGTGGTAGAATGTTGGACATCATTAACTTATATTACAATGGTGGCCCATATGTTAAGGGTAAGTGTACTTATATTACAATGGTGGCCCATATGTTAAGGGTAAGTGTACTTATATTACAATGGTGGCCCATATGTTAAGGGTAAGTGTACTTATATTACAATGGTGGCCCATATGTTAAGGGTAAGTGTACTTATATTACAATGGTGGCCCATATGTTAAGGGTAAGTGTACTTATATTACAATGGTGGCCCATATGTTAAGGGTAAGTGTACTTATATTACAATTGTGGCCCATATGTTAAGGGTAAGTCTACTTATATTACAATGGTGGCCCATATGAAGTTGATCAGAGCAGTAGTGGAGTATTGCTGAAGCAACTGGGTCACTGAAGCCTATTTATGTAGTACAACATTGTATTAAGGATGCTTCATTAATTAATTTGCCTTTTCTACCAATTTCATATGCATTAGCACTGACATTTAAAAGAGCACGATAAAAAAGCCTGATATATATGATGTGTAAAATACCTAACTTACTTAATGAGAGTAATAAAGCGTGTGTTAGCTATAAAGTTGTAGTGGGGCTGTCTGCCTCTGTCTAACTGTTGTGACTTCATGATCACTGGTGCTGTTCCAGGAATGTTCACCTTTGTAGAGTATATCACACGATTCTAAGGGCAGATAATTCACAATTGCATTGAAAGAAAATGTTAGCTTGCAACTACAAATTTTTAAAACAAATTTATTAACAACCGATAAAGTTGTATGGATGATCACATTTGTTGAGTGAGATTAGAACACATGATCAGGTTACAATAGATCAATGGTAAAGGCTTCCCAACATGTTATCCCACCACCACTGGGATTGAATAGCTTGAAACCCAAGTGTGTATGGAAATTGTGTTTTTTGCCTGTTCTGAGACTTTCCAACATCAGATATATTTAATGGTGATTTCTGCTTCCACATTAACAATTTGAAATATAGATATGGTTTTAATCAGATTGCCACATTTGAGCCCCATATAAAGTATTGGGCACTATAAAGCAAATCAAAGCCCTATCACAAGGAGACACAACATGGATATATCACACTCTCCCAAAAACACAAAGAGCTACACAACATAGATATATATACCACTGTCTCCAAAAACACTGTGAGACTCCCCATGCACTCGTAATTATATTTACATTATTGAATCTTTAAATCTAATTTAACCACCCCTGCAAGTTCATAATTAGCTTTTCCAGCGTTTGAAATGGAAGAGTTCAAACATGTCTTCAGGGGTGAATGAGTTAATGAAATCAAAGTACTGAAAGTCTAAACACCCACATTGGCTATAACATACTGCAGGAATTTATTTTGTTCATAATGTGCATTAGATACACATTTTAACATTAAAACATTATGTGTCAAATCTATAAATTCTTTCTATTGTGATTTAGATACTAGTGCTTTATACATAATATTATACTCCTGCATTGTACAATGATATATAACATCTGTCTGTTACTTCATTAAAAAGGTTTCTGATATTTATGATATTAGAGCTAGCCTTGGACATATATGTGCACATTTTTACATGTAATGAATAATTTACTGTAGATGTACAGTACTGTAAAAGTAATCACATTGTAAAATAAGTTTTAAGGCTGGCTTAGTAAAAATATCAACTTCTGATATAATATCCAAGTTATACATGATTTGTAATTGATGATATTATTGATTTAAAAAAAAAGTGATTTTTCTTCGCATAATAATTGATATACCAGCTGATGAAACTGGTGAAGGTGTTACAGAATCCTGTGATGGTAGATCCTTGTAAAAAATGTGATTAATTGGAACCTTTTTCTGGAAAAAAGATCACACTAGGACTCCACCTCACAGCTATCGGAGTTACTCTTTAAACACGAAATGATTCTAGAACGAGGGGCCATTTCACAGCATTACTGTACTCAAAACGCTATCACCACTGTACCAGCCTTATCTCAGTCTATTATGTCCATATGGATCATTTTAAATCAAGAATTTTTTCTCCGTTTCACCTGTTGGCTGTGATGATCATATTTTTTATCTTCAGACTGCAATTTCCCATTCACCTACTGGTTTGGCTTTCCCACTTCAGTTTATGAAATATTGATTTTTAAGATAGCCCTCTTCTTATAAACATGTGCACTAGACATAAATACATGATAAGTATGCAATTACATTTGTCCAAAATTGTGTCGGACTTTGAATTTGCTTATTTGTATGTATTTCTTGAATTTCTTTAATGCGAATGTAAGAAAATGCATTACAAATTAAATCTAATTTGTTGCTATTACTATAGGGATTGAACACGGTCTTCTCTGATCTGGCTTGTTTACATGCTAGTACCACGCTCAACGTAATGTGCTTAGAGAGCTCGATTGAGAGAGAGCTCGTGATGTAGCCGAGAGTAATTATACATAGCCAAGTTTGAGAGTGAAATTGTCTCTATATTATTATATATATATTGTATAGCGTTGTTACCTCTAGAGATCTGAATCTTGTATGTTTGTCAATTTGACAACTGGAATTGAAAAACTATGACCTTTTAATTGTTGTCTTGATACATTATGTTAGATTTTATTGGGAGAAGGGTAGATTTTGTATGTTAGATTTTGTATGGCAAGTACTGCAAATAAGAAAATGTCCAATGTCACCTGTATTTTGTACCTGATATACTTAAAGATGCTCCACCGCCGACAGAGCGTAAATGATATGCATAATTTGAACAATAATTGGCGTTTAATCGTGTATATATATGCCTAATTAGCACAAAAATGACATAAAATAATTTAGTTCACCTTTGGTGCATGCACAATCATTACTTCATTCCATATAGGATATAGTGCCACGGAATTTTTTCGGGATGCAATTAATTATTTCTCATATATTTAACTTGAAGTAAAATAAGAAGCTCAAACTTTTCAATGGTGGTAATGGCGTAAAGTAAGGAACTTTTGTAACCGAAGAAAAATACTAAATCATCTGTTCCTATTTTTGATAGTGAAAAAATACCATTTCTCAGCGATGGAGCATCTTTAACTTGTCAGGTAATTACATAAATATTATTAAATTGGCAGCAATTCCACTGCAGACCATGTATGAGGATATCATAACCAAGTGATATAAGTAATGTTAAACATTGTTAAATTTACACATCTGAAGATAGATGATGTATCTGAGAGCACATCACCAATTATTGTCTTTATGTAATGATCATCAATTAAAACATTCAATTTTCTGTCATATAAATTACTGAAATGGGAAATCATTATTTTCCCTAAAAAGAAATTAAAGTGTGAAATACAAAATATACATTTAAAATAAATTTGATTGATTAAGCAGTGTTTGTAGACAAAAAAGAAGTATTTTGAATAAGTTTCAAATTAACTTCATATAAAAAAAAAATTAAACCAATGTTGGTAGATTATATGTTACCAAATAAATCATAACTAATAATATGCTGTATAACTTTTAACATTTACATGATATCAGGAGTCTTTCATATAGTTTTACATCAAAGATTTGCTGGGAGCATTGAAGTGATTAAAATAATTAAAGTTTGGATTAAATATTTAAAATGGCCATCAATGTCAACTGTCAGTATATAATACTAGTATGTAAAATTGGATTTCACTGAGTCACAGAGACGATTATGAGTCACCTATCAAATCTGTTCCTCATGAAACAGTGATGCTTATCAACGATGCACTTATGTCACACCTCTGTCAAAGTCATTGAACCGAGATTTAATAAAATATATAAATATTACTGTAATTACCTTTAAAAATGCCCTACTGTGAACTCTTTATGATTTAGGTACTGTACTCATACAGTTGTTTGTATTAAACATGTTTTTTCACTGCTTTATAAAAAACCTCTTTACAAAAAAACTGCCTAAGTGACCACCTCTTTATAAAAACCATCTGCCTAAGTGACCACCTCTTTATAAAGAACACATTTCTTTGTGACTACCTTTTTATAAAGACCATTTGCCTAAGCAACCACCTCTTTATAAAGAACACCTTTCTTTGTGACTACCTCTTTATAAAAACCATCTGCCTAAGTGACCACCTCTTTATAAAAAACACATTTCTTTGTGACTACCTCTTTGACTACCTCTTTATAAAGACCATTTGCCTAAGCGCCCACCTCTTTATAAAGACTGCCTGCCTAAGTGACCACCTTTTATAAAGAACACCATTCTATGTGACCACCTCTTTATAAAGACCATTTGCCTAAGCGACCACCTCTTTATAAAGACTGCCTGCCTAAGTGACCACCTTTTATAAAGAACACCTTTCTAAGTGACCACCTCTTTATAAAGAACACCTTTCTTTGTGACTACCTCTTTATAAAGACCATTTGCCTAAGCGACCACCTCTTTATAAAGAACACATTTCTTTGTGACTACCTCTATATAAAGACCATTTGCCTAAGCGACCACCTCTTTATAAAGACTGCCTGCCTAAGTGACCACCTTTTATAAAGAACACCTTTCTAAGTGACGACCTCTTTATAAAGACCACCTGGCTAATAAGACCACTTTCCTGGAATCCACAATGGCCAATTTCAAGTTAAATTTTATCTGTTCTATAAGGACCACTTAGCTTTTAACCAACCACATTTCTCTGTACCTTGGTAATTTGCTTGAACATCATATGTCAGTGGTTTTTCTCTTGGTACTGAGGTTTTCCTCCTCCTTTATTTAACTCTGACATAATAAAATGATAAATCTTGCATCCTAAAGCGACACTGGTTAATAATAAGATGTGATAAAACCAAGCCAAATGCTTTTCATCTAAATCTGTTAAGAACATAATCAAACCAAACTCCTCGATTCATAAACTGGTAACTTGATCAGAATACAGATAGAATATAACAGAATAAATAATCACGCTATACATTTACATAACCTGTGATGTATATCAATGAGAATTCATACATTATACAGTAGCATTTCAGCGTTTCTGATTAATGATTTAACTATCTTTAAGTCAATTGTGTACAACAGCTTAGGTTAATCCACTTAAGAGTTTAAATCTTAAGTCTCTTAGTTACTCTTAGGTGATTGGCAGGTGTAGTTATTAAACCATTTCTCTTTTATATATAACTGACCTGGGTTCGATTCCTGTCACAGACATGAAAAAGTCAGAGGTCTCCTGCTCACACATGTAGGACAATAGTCTGCAACCACAAAAGCCCCTTGGAACAATAATATAGGCCCCAAGGACAAAAGTCCTAAAAACAAAAGTTTTTGTTTGTACCCCACCTGTGCATGCCTGATCAGGTGAGTTTTCTCTGGGCACTCTGGTTTCCACCTTAAGAACAAAATACACATATGATGTAATTGTCAGGCATTGGACATAATCTACTATATAAAACCTAATTAAATCAGTTTTTGTTGGGATACCCCCTCACCCTCATTTGCAAAATAACTTTGATTCCAATACTCTTGATAGTATAAATGGCACCGGAAAGAATGTTGGTTTACACATATACAGTAGAAAAAAGTCCAGGATCTTAACAACTCAGTAGTATTGCAACAGTTTATTATAGACCATGGTCAATCTGGCCTACTTATTGTAGACCATGGTCAATCTGGCCTACTTATTGTAGACCATGGTCAATCTGGCTTACTTATTATAGACCATGGTCAATCTGGCCTACTTATTGTAGACCATTGTCAATCTGACCTACTTATTGTAGACCATGGTCAATCTGGCTTACTTATTATAGACCATGGTCAATCTGACCTACTTATTGTAGACCATGGTCAATCTGACCTACTTATTATAGACCATGGTCAATCTGACCTACTTATTGTAGACCATGGTCAATCTGACCTACTTATTATAGACCATGGTCAATCTGGCTTACTTATTATAGACCATGGTCAATCTGACCTACTTATTGTAGACCATGGTCAATCTGACCTACTTATTGTAGACCATGGTCAATCTGAACTACTTATTGTAGACCATGGTCAATTTGGCTACTTATTATAGACCATGGTCAATCTGACCTACTTATAACAGACCATGGTCAATCTGACCTACTAATTATAGACCATGGTCAATCTGACCTACTTATTGTAGACCATGGTCAATCTGACCTACTTATTATAGACCATGGTCAATCTGACCTACTTATTGTAGACCATGGTCAATCTGACCTACTTATTGTAGACCATGGTCAATCTGACCTACTTATTGTAGACCAACGTCAATCTGACCTACTTAATATATAGACCATGGTCAATCTGGCCTACTTATTGTAGACCATGGTCAATCTGACTCTACTTAGTATTAATTTATTATTATAGACCATGGTCAATCTGACCTACTTATTATAGACCATGGTCAATCTGACCTACTTATTGTAGACCATGGTCAATCTGACCTACTTATTGTAGACCATGGTCAATCTGACCTACTTATTGTAGACCATGGTCAATCTGAACTACTTATTGTAGACCATGGTCAATCTGGCTTACTTATTATAGACCATGGTCAATCTGACCTACTTATTATAGACCATGGTCAATCTGACCTACTTATTATAGACCATGGTCAATCTGACCTACTTATTATAGACCATGGTCAATCTGACCTACTTATTATAGACCATGGTCAATCTGACCTACTTATTATAGACCAATGTCAATCTGAACTACTTGTTATAGACCATGGTCAATCTGAACTACTTATTATAGGCCATGGTCAATCTGACCTACTTATTATAGACCAATGTCAATCTGAACTACTTGTTATAGACCATGGTCAATCTGAACTACTTATTATAGGCCATGGTCAAGCTGACCTACTTATGATAGACCAATGTCAATCTGACCTACTTATTATGGACCTTGGTGAATCTGACCTTCTTATTATAGACCATGGTCAATCTGACCTACTTATTATAGACCCTGGTCAATCTGACCTACTTATTGTGGACCTTGGTGAATCTGACCTTCTTATTATAGACCATGGTCAATCTGACCTACTTAATATATAGACCCTGGTCAATTCAAGCTGACCTACTTATTATAGACCATGGTCAATCTGACCTACTTATTACAGACCATGATCAAGCTGACCTACTAATTATAGACTATGGTCAATCTGACCTACTTATTATAGACCATGGTCAATTTGCGAAACTTATTATAAATGATCGATGGTAAATTTGTATTAGATCTACAATTACTGACAGTATTACTAGGGTACTTAGATCTACAAATAAATCATATGGCTCATGCACCTGTTTAATGTTATATCCTTGTCTGTCATAGTCATAGGCTGTATTGGTATGCAATTGTTTCTTTTTCCATGCCGCTTTAATTTTAAGTGGTATGCCATTGTTATGTTAATTTACATACCAGTTTTCTTGGACACGATTCCCCACATCATAGTAATGGTAGTAGCCCTATAAAGGAATGGCTGTGTCCTTGGAGCCATCTCCTGTTTTCAATGTTCTCCAGAGACAGGTTTTTATTGTTAGGTTTTGAGACCATTATTGTTCCCATAGATATGGGTACCTGTGCTGTCATTACTGCCAGATAAGGGTAATTAATGCATAAAAATGGACCCGGGTTAACAAATTAATAATATTTCCTTGTAGGCCGTACAGAATGTCTTGTTGCTTTACAAGTACACTTGAGTGTAGCTATTGAGCGAAGATGTCACTACTGCATGTATAACGTTTATCGATTCTCTGCTGTGTAGAGATCTCACACACTTTAGCTAGCAGGTAGCGGAGTATTAGAAGCAACAAAATATATACAAGCTTAGACCATCTTTACAGACCAAAGTCAACATGTCATTGCTCCATCAGGTTAGCAAGTCTGATGAAAATGATAAATATAGATACACAAATATGTCAACACTATCTATTTCACACCAATTAAAATCCAATTTACACCTAATTACAATGTATCATTCTTGCCTTCGTAAAAGGAAGTTGGATGTGGAGAACTTGGTACACTGCAGGTTATTTGATGATTCTCGTGTCAGATGAATGGCTGATAGTGAAATTGAACAACTGAAAGGCTCAATAAACAACATAGGTAAAAGACAGCTACTACTATTCCTAAGATGGACCTATTATCCAACAGAAAACGTATTTCTTTACTTATAAGTCAGTTTACCATGCTGTCTTAAAGGAAAATATTCCAGGAGACAAAATGCACCATTCTAGTAGTGGCATAATTGATGGGTCTTTGACTGGAGAAATGAACAGTTTAATGATGTATTAACTCCGTGAGCAGAACAGTAGGCTTTATAATGAGGTGGAGTCTGTTTGTGAGTGTGTTCATCAATTACAGAAGGATGTTATGGTCCATTTTAATGGCAGTTTATGGCCGTGCAGAATCATTTGGAGAGACTGCCATGATCATTGCTAATTATTATGTAATCTATAGTTCTCTCCACAATCATCTTTACACCGTTATCTCATTAGTTTGATTAGGTTTATGTTTAAAATTTCTTCAGGGGATTTTTTTTACTGTCCAACATGAGGAAGTAGTCTGTTAGTCCTTGTGTGTGTTATAAAGTTCTTCTATGATAAAACATAAATTGATTCAATTTCATATATAGCTACAATATTGTGAGAGAGGTTTGACTAATATAGACCTTTATTTATCTATTGGTGGATATATATAATAGCCATCTGATGATGCTGAACTGATAGGGCCTCTAACAAACTTCTCTATAACAATTCCGATACCATTGAAAAGTGTTAAGACTTGTGAAACTGGTAGACTATGCCATTACAATAAAGAAAAAAACCTCATATCAGCCAAGACTAGTTATTTGTCCCGAAGGATCAGCCCCAGAAGTAACGTGGACTGTAATTGGTTTTATATCGGTGTTGGTATTGGTGCGGCCATTATTACGTTTCTGATGGTATTGGACAGACAGTGTTGACACACACACAATCCTAAAGCCATGCTAGTGTACCAAGTGTTGATCAGACATAAACTTAGGACTGTACAACTCTAGATACATTGGATCAATTTACAAGTGTCTGTACACATGTCAACTGGGGAAGACATCAATCAGATGTGTAGATACTAGAGCAGGGACGTGTCTTCTTATAGAACAGACACACAGAAATGTAATTGATTGATGCCACCATAGAATAGACATTAGACATACAGAGATGTAATTAATTGATGCTACAACAGAACAGACATTAGCCATACAGAGATGTAATTAATCGATTCCACCATAGAACAGACATTAGACATACAGAGATGTAATTGATCAATGCCACCATAGAACAGACATTAGACATACAGAGATGTAATTAATCAATGCCACCATAGAACAGACATTAGACATACAGAGATGTAATTGATCAATGCCACCATAGAACAGACATTAGACATACAGAGATGTAATTAATCAATGCCACCATAGAACAGACATTAGACATACAGAGATGTAATTGATCAATGCCACCATAGAACAGACATTAGACATACAGAGATGTAATTAATTGATGCCACAACAGAACAGACATTAGACATACAGAGATGTAATTGATTGATGCCACCATAGAACAGACATTAGACATACAGAGATGTAATTGATCGATGCCACCATAGAACAGACATTAGACATACAGAGATGTAATTAATTGATGCCACAACAGAACAGACATTAGACATACAGAGATGTAATTGATCGATGCCACCATAGAACAGACATTAGACATACAGAGATGTAATTGATCGATGCCACAACAGAACAGACATTAGCCATACAGAGATGTAATTAATTGATGCCACAACAGAACAGACATTAGACATACAGAAATGTAATTGATTGATGCCACCATAGAACAGACATTAGACATACAGAGATGTAATTGATCGATGCCACAACAGAACAGACATTAGACATACAGAGATGTAATTAATTGATGCCACAACAGAACAGACATTAGACATACAGAGATGTAATTGATTGATGCCACCATAGAACAGACATTAGACATACAGAGATGTAATTGATCGATGCCACCATAGAACAGACATTAGACATTCAGAAATGTAATTGATCGATGCCACCATAGAACAGACATTAGCCATACAGAGATGCAATTGATCGATGCCACCATAGAACAGACATTAGACATACAGAGACGTATTTGATCGATGCCACCATAGAACAGACATTCGCCATACAGAGATGTAATTGATCGATGCCACCATAGAACAGACATTAGACATACAGAGATGTAATTAATTGATGCCACCATAGAACAGACATTAGACATACAGAGATGTAATTAATTGATGCCACAACAGAACAGACATTAGACATACAGAGATGTAATTGATCGATGCCACCATAGAACAGACATTAGACATACA
Organism: Argopecten irradians; assembly: GCF_041381155.1. Taxonomy (NCBI): domain Eukaryota; kingdom Metazoa; phylum Mollusca; class Bivalvia; order Pectinida; family Pectinidae; genus Argopecten; species Argopecten irradians. Next base: position 31,386,587 of record NC_091142.1, on the reverse strand, counting down.
GAGACATTTGATCGATGCCACCATAGAACAGACATTCGTACAGAGATGTAATTAATTGATGCCACAACAGAACAGACATTAGACATACAGAGATGTAATTAATTGATGCCACAACAGAACAGACATTAGACATACAGAGATGTAATTAATTGATGCCACAACAGAACAGACATTAGACATACAGAGATGTAATTAATTGATGCCATATAAGGAAAACTGTATGGATGTTACTGCTAATATCCATCCTACCTATACTGTTACCTGAAGAGATAGTTTATAGACCTGACCTGTTGTCTGAAGAGATAGTTTATAGGCCTGACCTGTTGTTTGGAGAGATATTTTAAAGCCCTGACCTGTGGTCTGGAGAGATAGTTTAAAGGCCTGACCTGTTCAGTGTTGTCTGGAGAGATAGTTTATAGACCTGACCTGTTGTCTGAAGAGATAGTTTATAGGCCGGACCTGTTGCCTGGAGAGATAGTTTATAGGCCTGGCCTCACCTGTTATCTGGAGAGATAGTTTATAGGCCTGACCTGTTGTCTGGAGAGATATTTGATAGGCCTGACCTGTTGCCTGTAGAGATAGTTTATAGGCCAGACCTGTTGTTTGGAGAGATAGTTTATTGGCCTGACCTGTCGCCTGGAGAGATAGTTTATAGGCCTGACCTGTTGTTTGGAGAGATAGTTTATAGGCCTGACCTGTTGTCTGGAGAGATAGTTTATTGGCCTGACCTGTCGCCTGTAGAGATAGTTTATAGGCCAGACCTGTTGTTTGGAGAGATAGTTTATTGGCCAGACCTGTTGTTTGGAGAGATAGTTTATTGGCCTGACCTGTCACAAGGAGAGATAGTTTATAGGCCAGACTTGTTGCTTTATCATCAGACAATAACATATTCTGAAATTAAAAAAGGCTATATTGCTAAAGTGAATTTGTTTAATTGCATTGCCATGTGGTAAAGACTCTAAACTTTTAATTTGGTTTCATTACATACATGTAATTTTGTTTTTTTAAAATAAGCCATTGTCAATTAGTTAATACTTAAAACCAAAATGTTGCTTCACACACTTTGTTGATGTAAATACTTGTTGCCATTGTTTTCTGTTGTTTCCATGACTACAAGTTTAGCACCAACATTGATCAGACACTTTATCACCAACACTCTTTTTACTCTCAATACTATAATGGATTAATTTTCTATCAAATTGATCACTTCAAAATCTTTTCAGGTGTTGCTTTCAAAAGGAAACAGTTTCTGGACATAGATTATATATTGAATTTCTTAAGTCTACAACAGGTCATATGGATTTTTTTAGTGTCAGTAACGTATAATTAATGTAGAATCTTGTATCTCGTAGAGTATTACATTGATTTCTATCCTTACACCAGTTAGTATGTACACATTAACCTGCGTGTGGCTTTGACATTTTCCAAAGGCTTTTTGTTGCATACAGATTTTAGTTCCTGGCTTATTATTCGGTGATTTCAAATGCTAACAGCTAAAGTACAAGTGTTTATTTTGCCAAACCCTCGACAGAAAGTTTTGAGCTTCAGATCTTGTTATGAACATATAAACATGCTTTTAGAATTTGATACCAGGATCATTTCAGCCATTTCTTAGATAAGATAATCATTTAACCGCGTTTTATTTTGTGTGAACTTAACATGGCTTGAATACATTGAACTTGGCTGAAATTCAAAAAGTTTCTGATTTCAGAGTGGCTGAAATTCAAAAAGTTTCTGATTTCAGAGTAAGAGTGCAATGATTAACTACTGCTGTAGTTGAACATATTCTAGGAAATATTAGACATACAGTGTTGTAGAAGTTCTTAGTAAATCTCCTATTGTTTTATCTTTTACAGGTTATCTACTGTTCAAAGACTTCTGTGAGAATGTATGTGACGAAACTGTCCCTCAGCTGAGGTTTTATGAAGAGGTGAGTGAGTCAATCATATTGATAATACAATGTTACTTGTAACACATTTGTAATATGCAAACTGAGACTGGTAAAGAATATACTGTTATTTTCACATTATTCAATTTGTTTGAATTGCTCACTTGTAGTCCCACATAAGAAAGACAATAAGATGCATGTTATCGGATTATTTTATATATCAGTTTTGCTGATATTTTCAGAATTTTGTGTATGTGAGTCTCAATGGAACAAACAAAATAATTTGAAACAAATGGGCTAGGCCTTCCAGTAATTCGAGTTTGTGCTCAAATATAAGACTACACAAATAAATGTTAGTCAACAAGGCACATTTAAGTACTGAGAGTAAATATTTTCCTGGGGTCATTGATTATCAGATTGGACGGTCCAGATTATTAAAATTGATTGTTTAGCTGATAAATCATATACTGGTATATGTACATATGTCGACGTCTCATATTGGTTATGTACTAGGTAAAAACTGCTAATCAACTGGAAGCTCTTTATACATCAACACACAGCCATCCCCCAAATCTAAACCACTGGTATTATAGATTTAATTCTTCCCATACTGACTTCTATATACCTAGTACCCAGAGTATGATAACTATCACCTGGTATTCTATATACGTGTAAGTGCAGAGCCATATTTATCAGGGAAATCACGAATGACATTTAGGGAAAATATAACTTCTTGACTTTTTGAATGCAACTAAATCCTTGAAGAAATACAGCGTATATTATATAAACTTGATGTCACTGGGACCAGCATACAGCTGGTATAGCCAGGTTTCTGGATTATACAGGTTTTCATTACTATAAATTTAAATGAAAATACCATATAATTACACCAGAATTGAGAAGGATTCTGATTAGCCAAGGGTCTGTTTGGACAAGTTATGCTGATTTGTCTTTGAGGATTCACATTTCAGTGAGTAACTGATCAAGAACAATTCATTTTGATAATTGTTTCTATTTGTAGAAATGTGTGTTAAGACCTGTTAAAATTTTTGGATATATCGTGAAGGACAGCAATTCTCACAATCTTTAGACTTTGTTCCAACAATGAAAGGCTTTAGAATTGTTTTGTTGTAAAACTCAATAGCTACCCAAGTAGACGGACATTAGCGTTTCATAGTGATGGAATGGTCGGGAAAGTGTTTGGACACTTGGAGATTAGACTAGGATCCAATGTGACGGAATCTCTTAGATAGTTTCTGCAACATTCATGCTTCTGGCGGCCAGTTCTTGCTCTGAAGAATTTCTGACATTCAACCCTGCCTGTACAATGGGATACAACCATCAGAATTTCCATTGTCTGTATGTGATTGCTGTAAATAGGAGATGAGAAGTCCGAACAGTAATCAAGGTTTCTACTTACACCTTCAAAATATTTTACTTTGCAAAATTCAGTCTTTGCCTAAAGTTATCTCCCTTGCCAGTAAATAATGATTGGACATCAATATTTTTTAAGCTTAACTAATTAGCTTATTTTCTTTGAAAAGAATGCATGACCTTACGATGCTCATAAATACATGACATCAGAATCAATACAAATTTGCAAAGGCGATCTTCAACATGCAAAGACAGAATACATATATATTGACATTGTAAATGGCCTAATTCTGTTTTTGTTATCCTGTCCCTTATCATATATATCAGGGAGACTGAGGCGTTGTTGTCTTGCCGACATTTCTTGTTAATCACAATGTAGGGCAAGCAGCAGTTGGAGCTATCAGTTATCTCCCCTTTGAATTAAAGACATATGCTTTTCGTTAACTTCAAATAAAAATGAGCTATGAATAAGCTTATAGTGGTACCATATTGGATGAATTAAGATGCCTTTAATTTTCATTCTTAATTTAATTGCCATTTATCCGTAGAGATACCAGAACCTTAATTGACTTATTCATTAATTATATTATAATATATTACCACATAATGAAAACATCACGTCACCACTGAAAGAAAAAAACCACAGATAATATAGACATAAGAAAAGAAAATTTGCAACTCAAGCTTTGAAGTGTTAAAACCACACGATACCTGGAAAATAATAATTCAGAATTGCCCATTTTATAACATATTACTGTCATTAGTGTTCAAGCTAATCAGATAAAACACAGTCTCTTGACATGGAAGAAATATGATTTGTTGTTTCATTCAGAGAAACCTGTTATACTACAGAATACTTCATTTGATGCTAAGGATTAATGCCTTGAACTTGGCCATAGTTGAAGTAGCCTATAAATGATTTTCTCCCATAAAAAGTCATCCTCGGAATCCAAGATAAGCCCCGATCTGAGGACTCCAGGCCGTAAGTGGGTCCACTTAGGATCATTGATCCTGGCCCGATGTAAACAGCGAGGGAGGCTTTATGGGGAGTAAAATTGTCCAATACATTACAGCCGAGTGGTCTATACATTTAGTGTCAAGCATCTGTAAAGGATTCCTTTGTACATTACAGCTATAGGGACAAGGTCTTTAACAAAATCTCAAAATTCACATTGCCAACAGACCACATTGTAATTCTGGGAAAGCAGTGTTAATTTGTGTAATGGGTCAGTCTCTTGAATTTCAGGGTATTTAGGATTAATTAACTCAGAAAATAACCCAGGTAGTTTCGAGGGATATGTTTGAACTGCGAGTTAGCAGTGTACGTGGACAACATATCCAGGATGGTTTTGCGGGTATTAATGGCTTATAATGGGCTTCACGTAGCAACAGTGAATGATTTCATTTGATAAGTAGTGTTAAGCGTATATGAAAAATCGGGAGGGGTTTGATGACATTTAATATGTATTCCCAGTATTTGGCCAGGCAGAAAGTGATTGTTATATCTGGTGGTTTTATATCTACTGATCATATATGATATGTAGTGACACACCAGCAAAGACTGGTTCATTTCTCAAATCACCAAGAAATACAAGTTGCTGTCTGAAGGGATTGATGAACCACCTCATTTTGTTTTTCGCGACCAAATCAATCTGGGGTTATTATATTGATGCTGTATATATGGAGGCACATTTGGTAAATGATTAAAAACTGGTGTCCCTAGACTTTTGCTGGGTTACAGTTGGTATATACCCTCCTCACATGTCCAGCATAACACAGGATAAACAAAAAACTCCAGCATCCATTGATTTGTTTAACCATACAATAAGTATTGTGGAATGCTTCTTCAGCCCTGTTACCATCTCACTGTGGATATATTGGGAGCATCTGTTCCTCAAACGTTATATTCAAATTAGGTTGATATCCTACGTGTTATGAAAAATAGATCTGGTTTGTTGATTTTTTCGCCTCGACTTTATGTATTTGTAGTTGTAGGTCTAACCATATGTGACCTATTTGGGGTGAAGACTTTGTAAATACTTTGTAGATGTATGTAACAGACTTTATATCCCACCTCCCACTCGATGTCTATTTATACTCCACATCTTAAAGCTTATCTCCATAATGTTTATGTGGAAGTCATGTTCAGATAATGGCTGGATTATAGACCTATCCATTCAGTCGCTGTAGCATGCATGCATGTGCAGTTTATTGCACAATCTATCTGTGTTATCATTTCAGATCATTGCTTAACTCCAGGTTAACGTGTGACTAGTAAATTAGCGCATTTACATTCTCAATTAATGCGTCTTCACATTCTATCGCTTTGGAGTGTTTTTCTATTTTCTTATTCCTTGTTTTTCAGTTTTCTCCGTTATTTGGAGGGGAGTTATACTAATAATGTGTCGGATTTAGTCCCTCACTGTTACCCACACGAATAATATTTACCAGGGTATATGGTATGGTAGGTGTCGTACACTTCAAGGGAATTATAAACAGGTCTTTTTAAAACATCAAAAATTGATATTTGTACTGACAACAAAGTCAAAAAGTCTTAGACAACAAGGCCAAAAGGTCAAAGGCAACAAGGTCAAAAGGTTATAGACAAAAGAGCAAAAGGTCAAAGACAACAAAGCTAAAAGGTCATAGACAACAAGGCCAAAAGGTCAAAGACAACAAGGCCAAAAGGTCATACGCAACAAGGCCAAAAGGTCAAATCAACAAGGCCAAAAGGTCATGGGCAACAAGGCCAAAAGGTCAAAGTCAACAAGGCCAAAAGGTCATGGGCAACAAGGCCAAAAAGTCAATGAAAACAAAGACGAAAAGGTTATAGTCAATCAGGTCAAAAGGTCAAAGTCAAGAAGGCCAAAAGTTCATAAACAACAAGGTCAAAAGGTCAAAGACAACAAAACCAAAAGTTTATAGTCAACAAGGTCAAAAGGTCAAAGTCAACAAGACCAAAATGTCATAGAGAAGAAGCTAAAAATCATAGACAGCAAGCTTAAGGTCAAAAGGTGAAACACATAGAAGTTAAAAAGTCAGAATTGGTGGAATTACCAATCTGATTGTTTTCCATGCTGATTTACAATCTGATTGTTTTCCATGCTGATTTACGCTAAGTGAATTGTGTAGGGTTGTGTGTTGTGTATCAATGCTCACAAGTAGGAGTGAAGATCTATATATACAGGTGGTAGCTCTGCCATATCCTGAAATCACTTACATTAGAAAAAAATAAAAGTACATCTGCATGTTCCTCTCGGCTGGTCAATATTTAGGGAGATAATCTAGGTAAACTTTCTTGGTGTGAAATCTAGATAATTATAGATAACTGAAAACCTCAGTAATCCCATCTTGTAGTCAGAGTGAATCGTGTTCAGAGGAAGGTTATTTATATACAGACTCATCACATTTTAAATTTGATGGAGTCAGAAGTTTCCCTGTGCCTCACAGCATGCACAGACGGGATCCCAAGGACTGCTGTAATGTTTGGCTACCTGTGGCTGGATCTCATTCTTATCATCACCATTTTCCTTTCCAAAGAGCGTTAGCACCATGGTAACAAGCCATGTCAATTAGGGGAGGAAAGAACTTTTCATTTGTTAACATAATTCTGTCGATAAATAGGGCAGTGTCATTTTGATGTCAAGTTGTCTCTTTAGATGTTTTTCTCACGAACTTAAATTTTAACCTAAAGAGTTTTCCATGCAATAACCTAATTAAGTTTTCTTTTACAAAGTTAAGGATTAAATGATTTGTCATGTGATAGTCTGGATATGTAGCTCTTTTTATTTCTCCATAACATGCTACTTTAATGTGATTGTTATTGCTGTGCAGCAGCACAGACCAGGCTGTTTTTTCAGCTCCATAGTCATGGTCTGTTAGTTTCAACAGCTCCTTATATTGATTACTTTATATGTATAAGGCACAAAAATTGGAATAAATGTGCCGGTTCAATCATCTCCGATCGTCACCAGTGGGTGTCTATAGTGACGATACTGGACCCTATACACATCAAGTCGGATTTATTCTTGTGTGCTGCACAAGTAAAGGGAAAAGTCACTCGGATGAAGTCGACCTTACACAAAGGTTAGACATGCATCACTGTGTTCATTATAAGTTTTCTTTCCGGTCCACTGAACATCCAACATCTGATCATGTGTACATACATCCAAACTTTGACTGAGATTTCCTCTTGGACCATATTGACACTATAATGCTATGAAGTTTTCTGGATGTGAAGGGCGGGTCATATTCCAGTATCTTCTACTGTCTGTAACTAGAAATAATTGATTCTCTGACAACCGTGTACTGTGTAGAAATAAGACACTTAAATATCCGTACATTCATCGCATGCTGTTTCATACACAATTAGACAGACATTTGCCTCATTGTGATTTGATCATGATATATCATGTTTTTGTGAGTATTGTGTAATTATAAATTGATATCCTCCAATAAATCAATAAGGAGACCATGGTAAATATGAAGTACTGCATAAATAAATCGGTTGTCCGTTGTAATTAAGGTGTTCTGTTAATGAGGGCTATTGTCTGATACTGACCTATGTACTGTAGGTCAGTTTTTTTCTTCAGGTTACTCTGGCTTCTCTCCAAATCTTAAACCTGGCACATCAAAATCAAAATGATCCATAAATGATCTTTAATGCAAGAAAACACTAGCTGTGGGCCTCATTAGGTGATCTGTTAGATCAGTAATACAAGAGAACACTAGCTGTGGGCCTCATTAGGTGATCTGTTAGATCAGTAATACAAGAGAACACTAGCTGTGGGTCTCATTAGGTGATCTATTAGATCAGTAATACAAGAGAACACTAGCTGTGGGCCTCATTAGGTGATCTGTTAGATCAGTAATACAAGAGAACACTAGTTTTGGGCCTCATTAGGTGATCTGTTAGATCAGTAATACTAGAGAACACTAGCTGTGGGCCTCATTAGGTGATCTGTTAGATCAGTAATACAAGAGAACACTAGCTGTGGGCCTCATTAGGTGATCTGTTAGATCAGTAATACAAGAGAACACTAGTTTTGGGCCTCATAAGGTGATCTGTTAGATCAGTAATAGTAGAGAACACTAGCTTTGGGCCTCATTAGGTGATCTGTTAGATCAGTAATACTAGAGAACACTAGCTTTGGGCCTCATTAGGTGATCTGTTAGATCAGTAATACAAGAGAACACTAGCTTTGGGCCTCATTAGGTGATCTGTTAGATCAGTAATACTAGAGAACACTAGTTTTGGGCCTCATTAGGTGATCTGTTAGATCAGTAATACAAGAGAACACTAGCTGTGGGCCTCATTAGGTGATCTGTTAGATCAGTAATACAAGAGAACACTAGCTGTGGGCCTCATTAGGTGATCTGTTTAGATCAGTAATACTAGAGAACACTAGTTTTGGGCCTCATAAGGTGATCTGTTAGATCAGTAATACTAGAGAACACTAGCTGTGGGCTTTATTAGGTGATCTGTTAGATCAGTAATACTAGAGAACACTAGTTTTGGGCCTCATAAGGTGATCTGTTAGATCAGTAATACAAGAGAACACTAGCTGTGGGCTATTAGGGCTGTTAGATCAGTAATAGGTGATCTGTTAGATCAGTAATATCTGTTAGATCAGTAATACAAGAGAACACTAGCTTTGGGCCTCATTAGGTGATCTGTTAGATCAGTAATACTAGAGAACACTAGCTTTGGGCCTCATTAGGTGATCTGTTAGATCAGTAATACAAGAGAACACTAGCTGTGGGCCTCATTAGGTGATCTGTTAGATCAGTAATACAAGAGAACACTAGCTTTGGGCCTCATTAGGTGATCTGTTAGATCAGTAATACAAGAGAACACTAGCTTTGGGCCTCATTAGGTGATCTGTTAGATCAGTAATACTAGAGAACACTAGCTTTGGGCCTCATTAGGTGATCTGTTAGATCAGTAAAATACTAGAGAACACTAGCTTTTGGGCCTCATTAGGTGATCTGTTAGATCAGTAATACAGAGAACATTAGCTTTGGGCCTCATTAGGTGATCTGTTAGATCAGTAATACAAGAGAACACTAGCTTTGGGCCTCATTAGGTGATCTGTTAGATCAGTAATACTAGAGAACACTAGTTTTGGGCCTCATTAGGTGATCTGTTAGATCAGTAATACTAGAGAATACTAGTTTTGGGCCTCATTAGGTGATCTGTTAGATCAGTGATGCAAGATAACACTTGTTATTTACCTCATTAGGTGATCTGTTAGATCAGTGATACTAGAGAACACAGCTTTTGTGGACCTCATTAGGTGATCTGTTAGATCAATAATACAAGAGAACATTAGCTGTGGGCCTTGTTAGGTGATCTGTTAGATCATTAATACAAGAGAACACTAGCTTTGGGCCTCATTAGGTGATCTGTTATATCAGTAATACAAGAGAACACTAGCTTTGGGCCTCATTAGGTGATCTGTTAGATCAGTAATACTAGAGAACACTAGCTTTGGGCCTCATTAGAAGGTCTGTTAGATCAGTAATACAAGAGAACACTAGCTGTGGGCCTCATTAGGTGATCTGTTAGATTTGTTTAGATTTCTTTAACATCTTATTAACTGCCAGGGTTATTTAAGTATATCTATCAAGTTTAGATGATTGATGGAGGAAAACCAGAGTGCTTGATGAAAAACCAATGATCAGCTGTCAGTACCAGGCAACTGCCCCATATGGGATTCAAACTCACAACCTAGAGGTGGAGGGCTTACTTTTTTTTTTGGGGATTAGCCAATCCCAGACAAGTGGCTCTAAATTTTAATTAGTAATTGTGTTTGCATCAAGACAGTTGTGCTGTGTTGTCATGATCTAAATAAGTTTTATGCACTACTAAGACATATCTGTGTTGTTTGTCAATTAGTAAGACAGTTGTCTGTGTTGTTTGTCACTGATCTGAGTAAGACAGTTGTCTGTGTTGTTTGTCACTGATCTGAGTAAGACAGTTGTCTGTGTTGTTTGTCACTGATCTGAGTAAGACAGTTGTCTGTGTTGTTTGTCACTGATCGAGTAAGACAGTTGTCTGTGTTGTTTGTCACTGATCGAGTAAGACAGTTGTCTGTGTTGTTTGTCACTGATCTGAGTAAGACAGTTGTCTGTGTTGTTTGTCACTGATCTGAGTAAGACAGTTGTCTGTGTTGTTTGTCACTGATCCGAGTAAGACAGTTGTCTGTGTTGTTTGTCACTGATCTGAGTAAGACAGTTGTCTGTGTTGTTTGTCACTGATCTGAGTAAGACAGTTGTCTGTGTTGTTTGTCACTGATCTGAGTAAGACAGTTGTCTGTGTTGTTTGTCACTGATCTGAGTAAGACAGTTGTCTGTGTTGTTTGTCACTGATCTGAGTAAGACAGTTGTCTGTGTTGTTTGTCACTGATCTGAGTAAGACAGTTGTCTGTGTTGTTTGTCACTGATCTGAGTAAGACAGTTGTCTGTGTTGTTTGTCACTGATCTGAGTAAGACAGTTATCTGTGTTGTTAGTCACTGATCTGAGTAAGACAGTTGTCTGTGTTGTTTGTCACTGATCTGAGTAAGACAGTTGTCTGTGTTGTTTGTCACTGATCCGAGTAAGACAGTTGTCTGTGTTGTTTGTCACTGATCTGAGTAAGACAGTTGTCTGTGTTGTTTGTCACTGATCTGAGTAAGACAGTTGTCTGTGTTGTTTGTCACTGATCTGAGTAAGACAGTTGTCTGTGTTGTTTGTCACTGATCTGAGTAAGACAGTTGTCTGTGTTGTTTGTCACTGATCTGAGTAAGACAGTTGTCTGTGTTGTTTGTCACTGATCTGAGTAAGACATTGTCTGTGTTGTTTGTCACTGATCCGAGTAAGACAGTTGTCTGTGTTGTTTGTCACTGATCCGAGTAAGACAGTTGTCTGTGTTGTTTGTCACTGATCTGAGTAAGACAGTTGTCTGTGTTGTTTGTCACTGATCTGAGTAAGACAGTTGTCTGTGTTGTTTGTCACTGATCTGAGTAAGACAGTTGTCTGTGTTGTTTGTCACTGATCTGAGTAAGACAGTTGTCTGTGTTGTTTGTCACTGATCTGAGTAAGACAGTTGTCTGTGTTGTTTGTCACTGATCTGAGTAAGACAGTTGTCTGTGTTGTTTGTCACTGATCTGAGTAAGACAGTTGTCTGTGTTGTTTGTCACTGATCTGAGTAAGACAGTTGTCTGTGTTGTTATGTCACTGATCTGAGTAAGACAGTTGTCTGTGTTGTTTGTCACAGATCTGAGTAAGACAGTTGTCTGTGTTGTTTGTCACTGATCTGAGTAAGACAGTTGTCTGTGTTGTTTGTCATTGATCTGAGTAAGACAGTTGTCTGTGTTGTTTGTCACTGATCTGAGTAAGACAGTTGTCTGTGTTGTTTGTCACTGATCTGAGTAAGACAGTTGTCTGTGTTGTTTGTCACTGATCTGAGTAAGACAGTTGTCTGTGTTGTTTGTCATTGATCTGAGTAAGACAGTTGTCTGTGTTGTTTGTCACTGATCTGAGTAAGACAGTTGTCTGTGTTGTTTGTCACTGATCTGAGTAAGACAGTTGTCTGTGTTGTTTGTCACTGATCCGAGTAAGACAGTTGTCTGTGTTGTTTGTCACTGATCCGAGTAAGACAGTTGTCTGTGTTGTTTGTCACTGATCGAGTAAGACAGTAAGACAGTTGTCTGTGTTGTTTGTCACTGATCCGAGTAAGACAGTTGTCTGTGTTGTTTGTCACTGATCTGAGTAAGACAGTTGTCTGTGTTGTTTGTCACTGATCGAGTAAGACAGTTGTCTGTGTTGTTTGTCATGATCCGAGTAAGACAGTTGTCTGTGTTGTTTGTCACTGATCTGAGTAAGACAGTTGTCTGTGTTGTTTGTCACTGATCTGAGTAAGACAGTTGTCTGTGTTGTTTGTCATTGATCTGAGTAAGACAGTTGTCTGTGTTGTTTGTCACTGATCTGAGTAAGACAGTTATCTGTGTTGTTTGTCACTGATCTGAGTAAGACAGTTGTCTGTGTTGTTAGTCACTGATCTGAGTAAGACAGTTGTCTGTGTTGTTTGTCACTGATCTGAGTAAGACAGTTGTCTGTGTTGTTTGTCACTGATCTGAGTAAGACAGTTGTCTGTGTTGTTTGTCACTGATCTGAGTAAGACAGTTGTCTGTGTTGTTAGTCACTGATCTGAGTAAGACAGTTGTCTGTGTTGTTTGTCACTGATCTGAGTAAGACAGTTGTCTGTGTTGTTTGTCACTGATCTGAGTAAGACAGTTGTCTGTGTTGTTTGTCACTGATCTGAGTAAGACAGTTGTCTGTGTTGTTTGTCACTGATCTGTGTAAGACAGTTGTCTGTGTTGTTAGTCACTGATCTGAGAAAGACAGTTGTCTGTGTGGTATTGATTTGATTTATTCTTCTGATAGAGTATCTCACACTGATAAAGTATCTGACAGGTGTACAGTTGCTGTAATGACTGGACATCAATTAAGACCTCATGCACTATTCCCTTGGGGACCCTCCACTTCCGATTCTTTGACCACAAGTGGTCATCAGGTTAATGATGGTCAGTCTGGTAGAGTATAAAAGTTCTGTAATGAGTACAGTTTGATAGGGTATTATAGTATTCTAGTTATGGTAACAAGGTCTGATTGGGTAATATATATTTCAAACTGAGGTCTCCTATAATAGGGCATTATAATTTAGTAAACTAAAGAGAATTCAGATTTGTACACTAAAACATAGTTATAACATATTTTTGGAACTTAAACGTTCTATATATAAATGTAACAGGGAGAGAGTAGTGTGCCAGACTCTACCCCGAGACCCTGCACTTAATGGTCCGTCGTTCTACTGATTGAGCTAGCGGATAGCTAGAAGGCGGCTGTATCACTATGTACATGGTAGCATCCGAATACAGACCAACCCTTGTTCTTTTCTCCAAGAAAGCCCCCAATGCTTGGAGTGGTCTACTGCACCAAATGTAACAGGGCGCGAGTATAGTGTGCCGCCAACCTGACTCAAACCAGTGATCTCGGACTTGCTGGTCTGTCACACTGACTGAGCTAAAGGGAAATTCCCCCTAGCGTGAAGCTAGAAGCCAACATATTACTATGTATGAGGCTGCTACACACATATTACAAACATCTTCTATGAACCTCTGGCGGAGAATGAACTGTGATATAATAACCATGACTTTGTTATAAACATTATACATGTGTTCAACTATATACTGAATTCTACTTGTAGTAACCCCCCAACTCAGCAGTTATATTTGTCCCCTTTATATAAAGTCTTTATTAACTATATGTTCCAAACCTGTAACATCAACCTTTTCTATTTTCTTCTTTTGTTTGCTTGTATTTACTTTGTTCAGGCTTCTTTTTTTGGACTACATTTGGTGATAAGATCCCTCCCCTTATGATCCTAATATTTATTTGTATGGTCTGCTGGGGTCATTACCAGTAGAATAGCCTCTATTTATTAATAGTTTTGAAAGCTCCGTTATAGCATTAGTGTCAATTTTAATACTAAAAATTGAAGAATTGAAATCATTTAGCAAAAGTCACTTCAAATTGAGTATCCTTATTTGTTTGTGTTATACAATAATTCCCAAGTAAACTCAAAAACACTTTTTAAGCATGGCGTTGTTTTGATAACCTTGGATTGAGACACTGAAGCCTGGTTAGGCCCTGAATAATTTATGGCCAACCATCCTCCACTACTCAATCATTCTCCATTTGTTGTCAATTTGTCAAGTCTTAAAGAAACAAATTGAAAATTTTAATAATTCATTAGTATGATTGATTGATCATTACAAAGTTTTTGTACAAAATTCAATATAATAACCATAAATCCCTGGTTTCTGACGAGTGCTTACAGCATTCTAATATATTTACATTTTGAGTGTTTCAATACTATATGAATCAACCAACTGACGAAAACAAACATTTGCCTATGAAAGCTCTCCACATTCTACCTTTACCCCTCCAAATTCTACCATTAGCCCTCCACATTCTACCATTAGCCCTCCACATTCTACCATTAGCCCTCCACATTCTACCATTATCTCTCCACATTTTACAATCAGCCCTCACCATTTTACCATTAGCCCTCCACATTCTACCATTAGCTCTGCACATTTTACCGTAAGCTCTGCACATTCTACCATTAACCCTCCACATTCTACCATTAGCCCTCCACATTCTACCATTAGCCCTCCACATTCTACCATTAGCCCTCCACATTCTACCATTAACCCTCCACATTCTATTATTAGCCCTCCACATTCTACCATTAACCCTCCACATTCTACCATTAGTCTACCATTAGCTCTCCATATTCTACCATTAGTCCTCCACATTCTACCATTAACCCTCGTATTAGATCCACATTCTACCATTAGCTCTCCACATTTTACCATTAGCCCTCCACATTCAACCAGTGTCCCTCCACCTATTGACAAAGATGGTCAAGTTCAAGTTGTCATATATTTTACATCTAGTTTACTTAAGATGGTATACAGATCTATGACCCTGGTTCAAAAAGACTAAAATGGGACAGGGGTTATTGCGGAATGGGTTATTAATAGAATATGGTACACTATATATACATACAGCTAAAAATTGATATAAAGTTGATGTTGCCAAAATAGATATCCAATGAAATGCATTTCAGAGATAGGTTTAACATTGGGCACTAAAAGAAGCAGTATCGCAAGGTTTTTATATGGCCATGTTGATATCATTTGAACAGCCTCCTTTATGGTAACATTCTGATTTTCCTGAGAACTATTTAGATTTTGTATTCTGTTTCACCCTAAGCTTGTTATAGTAACCTGCGTAAATAAAGGCCACCACCAGTGTAAGGTTTCTCAGCTTCATGGTTTACACAGGATGGATCGCAGCTTATACAAATCTCTTCATTACTGGAAATTATTGATGGGGAGCCACGCTTTACTGAGAAAGAAAATTTTCAAAATAGGCGTATCAGCATACCAGAATTAAATTAGCTACAAGCCAGTCCTTGAACGAAAAGATGAAATTAAGTCTAAAACTTAAACTAGTCTAAAGATTGGATGCTAGACTGAATCTTGGAGAAAATGAAAATGTTTGTTGATTTTTTTAATCTTAAAGAAAATTTAAAAAAATTGGATGAATTTTATGTCATGAATTGAAAAGAAAACAAACAAATAATCACTTTTGAAAATTTAAAAAGAAAGCAAGCAAGGAAATCTCAAAGAATATTTTAGAAATTTCAATGCATGAATCTGAAATATATAATCAATATTGAGATACAAATCTAAATGTAAAAGAATACTGGTATATCATAATTATAAAAAAAAAAAAAAAAAATAAAAAAACAAATAACAAAAAATAAATCTAAAAGAAAATTTCAATAATTTAATGCAAGTCTGGCCCCCAAAATAGAGATGCATAAAAATGGAAGTAAATCTAAATAAAGAAACAAAGTCTTAATCCAAAGAAAAAATAATGAATTAATATTAATTTTGATGCAAGTCTAAATTTTAGGGAAATATTGTAATTATTCACTAGTGAGTTGCACTTTTCATGTGAACAAAAAATCTTAAAGTTAGGTGAGAAGCTGAATTCTCCAATACATGCAAAAAACATACATATTATATTAGTAATTTATATAATAAAGACAAAATTAAGTGAATCCAATACATTTGTACAGGGTGACATGATGATCATATGAAAAGCAATGTTACCTTGAAATGTGTGGAATGTTAATTGGAGACTTGGTACTAACACATTATTTTGTCTCTACATCCAATATTACAAGCAACACTTGTATGATTTTGTTCAACTTCTCCACCAATTCTGCACGGTCTTTTAATGAAAGCAATAAATTAGAAGGAAAAAACATCTTGCATACTACATGTGCTGAAAATTGCAGTAAGGAAGAGGAAAAAACCCCAACTTTAATGTTGGAAATTATTGACAGGCATGCATGCACAAGAATTTGTGAGTCACTGCACCTAGACCCGTTGTGTAGATTGGATCCGTGGCTGTCATACAGATTCATGGTGGCACTAAGGCCCATGATGCATCACTTCCATCAGCACATGTCGGGGACACGTTTTAATGGTTTATTAGCTTAATGGTCAAACTGATTGGCTCTGAAGCCTCAGACCATATCTCTCCATCATGATACTAACAAGGGGGAAAAGATAGTCACATTTACAAACTTTTGATCAATATTATTTCTGACGGACTTGATAGAAATTTATCAGATAGATAAATCCAGTTCAGATGGGCTGCATTTATAACAATGAATTTCAAGCTTGTCAAAATTTCCTTTATAGATGTCGAAAACCTTTTTTTTAACAATGAGATTTAATGTTGACGTAAACAAGTGACATTTTTCTTCAGGTTATAGATATGACCATGTGGAGAAGTCAAGGGTCAAAGGTCAAATGACTTATAAGCTAAGAAACAGCATATGTTGTAAAGTAAGCATTCCTTTGGTTTACTATCAACTTCTACAGAAATATTATTACAGAAAATAAAATGTAATTGATTGCAGAAAATAAGGAATATGATATATGAGAATGGTAGGTTCTTAAGTAAACCATGACTGTCATTTGGCTAATAAAAAGGATAGATTCAAATTTGAGGAAGTATTGTTTGAGATTGACATTCAGTATCAAAATAATGTTTGCTTTGTATTGTCATTTAATTTGTTGAAAATAGATAAACCAGTCGCTGGACTATGATATAGTCAGTAGTTTTGAAATTAGCAGTGGTCTAAACAAGTTATGGGACATTTTATACAGTACATATGTAAACTAATACCATGTATTATTCTTCCATTTGTATATAAAATAACAGTAAAGACTCTCCTCAATGCACTCTAGAGTTGATGAACCATCTACAAATGTTTCGTTGCCATGGTTTTTAGTGGCTGATCAACTATAATATGTTTCTGAGTTTGTCGCTGCAGGTAGATAGAACTGGCCAGTTAGACAATTTTCTTGGTAGTTAGTAGTTTACAGTCTACATGGATTTGCCTATTGCTAGGCCTTGTTTCACCATTGGTAGGCGTTTTAGTGTTGACAACTCTGCCAGACTGCAGTTGTTTATGACGTTGCCATTCCTTAGTAATAGCTGATAGACATTTTAAAATCTGTTTGTGTTTACAGTTGGAGCAATCACAATCAAACTGAAATACAGCTGTTTATTTTAGAATTGAATCACCCTAAAGCCTATTGTTCTCTAATACACTGGCTTGTGTAATTTGTCAGAAACCATTCCACACTGATTTCCGTCCCTTGGGCCCCATTCTGTAAGTGTTATGGGGCAGAAATTGCATCACTACCTCAAAATCAGTTCAACCCACCGTTGATCAAATTGTATTTACACACAAATGTTTTATTCTCTTAGTTTGTGGTGTTTACACTACATTTGTGTCAGAGTGGAATGGATGCCTGCAGGTGTCATGATGAGGAAAATGGAATGAGTATTTGTATTTTGTTTTTGTAATCCTGAACTAGATTTCTGTTTGATGACATTATTGTAACAATGGATATTTGATGGTAATATGGGTAACAACGATCTTTGGTGGCATCTGCAGGGTCACAGTGATGTTTTGTGACATCAGGGTCACAGCAATGTTTTGCGACATCAGGGCCACAGTGTTGTTTGGTGACATCAGGGCCACAGTGATGTTTGGTGACTTCAGGGCCACAGTGATGTTTGGTTACATCAGCTCAGGGTGACAGTAATGTTTGGTGACATCAGGGTGACAATGATGTTTGGTGACTTCAGGGTGACAGTGATGTTTGGTTACATCAGCTCAGGGTGACAGTGATATTTGGTGACATCAAGGTCACAGCAATGTTTGATGACATCAGTTCAGGGCTACAGTGATGTTTGGTGACATCAGGGCCACAGTGATGTTTGGTGACATCAGAGTCACAGTGATGTTTGTTGACATCAGCTCAGATTCACAGTAATGTTTGGCGATATCAGGGCCAGAGTGATGTTTGGTGACATCAGAGTCACAGTGATGTTTGGTGACATCAGAGTCACAGTGATGTTTGTTGACACCAGCACATATTCACAGTAATGTTTGGCGATATCAGGGCCACAGTGATGTTTGGTGACATCAGAGTCACAGTGATGTTTGTTGACACCAGCACAGATTCACAGTGATCTTTGGTGATATCAGGGTTAAATTGGTCAGGGTTCCAGAATAACTGTGGATGCTTGAAATGATAGTAAGTTTTAATCTTTATGAAAATGTTCATTTCATTCTATGAAGGAAATTAATATTTGTCTCTAGTTAAATTGCAGTGTTAGATGAAATAAAAATTCACTATGTCAGATATTGGTAATTTTAGCATTTCATTTCATGTCCCTTAATGGGTTTTTTTCCTCGGAATGTTCTTAATGTACACTAAAAGGCATGGAATCAATCGTATTCTGCCCTGAAAATGCTACAATAATTTTTTTTTTCTCAAATTGAAAGTGTTTCAATATTGCCTTCATTGGAAAAGCCTTGAGGTGTAAAAAGGTTTTTGTTCGCAAGACATTGGGAAATTCATTGCATCAAGGTTATAGCAGTAGTTAAATCCACGTGATTATTTGAGTAATTTGACTGTAAAAACTGGTACTCATATTGAAAATTAGAAAATGTAATTTCTATACATTGTAAAATGGGATCCACCAGAAGTTGCTTTCACCACCATTTTTGATGCTGGGATTAATAGCCTCCAAGTTATATTCAAACAGATGACAATAAACTTCAGTGTTATATAAAAGGTAAATAACTGTACTTCAGTATATCTCAGGCCTATAGCCTTACATACCAAAGTAAAGGGCTACCAAGAGTGTTCAAATGAATGAAGTCCAGGTTTCAGGGGTCAATAACAGGTCTTTGTTCAGTTCCCTATGTTGAGATGAAGGTCCTCCATGTTTGTAAAAACAGGTGACCATGACCTTCCTTTAAGGTCACACTCATATATGATGATATTGTTGATAGATCACCAGGCGGTATGTAGCCACACTTTGTGCTTGCAAACACACGTGTACATATTTAAAGTGAATAGTCGGGCAAAGAAAACCAGTTTAAATGCATTCATTGGCCTTCCAAAAGTTATCACATATTATAATGACGGTAAAGTTCTGCTTACGTTTCCAAGTTCTGACTATTGAAATAAAGAGAAGTTGAAAGCATTGAAAGCGAGGCTGCGTGGAAATGTAACCACAGACATAGTCAGCCGGGAGGACGTTTTAGGATTCCTATACTTTAAATTAATTTCTTTGTACGCAGACAGATTTTGACAAGAGATTTCATTTTTCTATTTTATAAGAAATTACACTAGATACATTCATACCATTTTTACCAACTTTAGCCATCCTTGCCCGACTGTTCACTTTAATATCGTAGCAAATGTTGTAATATACACAATACAAGTCACCTGCAGTACCTGGATGAGTTGGTTGAGACTAAAACATGACAGAATGTTTCCTTTTTTGACGGGTACCCACACATTTTCGAACTGGTTACTTCCCCATCTCTATCTCTAACTCAGGTACTCAGTAACAACCGTAATCTTTACCTTCATTTAAGGTTACGAAGCATGATTAATTAATCAATGAAGATTTTATATATCATGACCATTGAGAATCTGATATTGGTGATGTAAAGTTCAATGTTCTGCAGAAGAAGAAAATGATCTGGCTCTAAAATTTGTGATGCATGGAAAGCAGATTAAGAGTTATGCACATTAACTTAATTTATCACATAACTGGCCCGTCCAGCCATGTCATGCGGCCATGTCATAGTATTTTTGATGTCATAATATATGTATGACGTTGCCTGATTGTTTCAGTACACGGAAACGTCACATCCGAGCTGGATTTCTACTGTTTTATATAGAGACACAATTTAAACTTTTGCACATATTTCTATTAATAAAAGTTACTTGATAAACAGATTCTTACACTCGTTACTAGGTGATATGAAATTTATCAAACTCGTTAAATAATTTCATATACCACTCGCCTAATGGCTCGTGGCATATCAAATTATTGAACTAATTTGATAACTTCCGTATCACATAGCCACTTTTGTTAGATCTTCTAGGTAAAACTCATCCATTATCATACCTACCGTTTCCATGTATGATATTCATTGTGTCAGTTTTAAAGCTGTGTCCTCCTGATCAGCACCAACATGTGTTTGAGTATCACAGGTTGTATGTACTGTAGAATATCTGCTTGTCATTTATATCACCTGAGCCGTGTACAATATTCATTGGAAAGCAATGTTCATTAGTAATTTATCGATATTTCAAGGCGTCATAGAACCTGTCCATGCACAAGGCAATATTTTAGTCTAATTAATTAGCTTAATGACAAAACAAATTGGATTTCATATCACAGAAATTTCATATCTTATAATATTAATTATGAAAAACTTCAGTATCTTAAAAAAATCATGAGTCAATGTAAGGTCAAATATCTTAATTAATCCATCTATGAATGTGTCATTTTAAAGTCAGCTATTTTGGAGCAAAAGTTTAGAGACGAAACTTATAAGAAGCTTTGACCTTGAAAATTAAGTTGAAGGTCAAGCTTTTAGTGCTGAAATTGAAAGGAAAGTTGAAAGTTACAGTTTACTTTCTTGTGTCTTAGTATATATGAAACTTCTGCATAAAGGCCTCTCGACTGAAGACAGATGTGAGGTCAAGGTCATTGACAAGGTCTTAAGGACAAGTTATGAATAGGAATCTTCTGGAAATTAAAAAGCAATTTGATGCTTAGATATGGATTTGTTTATTTTAGTTTGAGAAAACATGTAGAGTTAATCATGTCTATAAAGACTAACAAAGGAGTCAAGAAAAAGTTGTCTTTATAGACAAATAGTCTTAATACACAGGTCAATTTGTGTTGAAACTTACTATTTTGTATCCTGAGAAAGTGGTCTAATTCAGCAGCTGGTCTTTACACAGAGGTGGATTCTAAAGCAGGTTTTACTGTAGTTTCTATTTAACATTTATGCATGATATTGGCAAATAAACTTTCATAAAAGGAAAGAATGATTTTCCTTGAAACCAGCCCAAACTTATCAAATATAAAATTGTGGGTACCTGCTAGATCACATGATGACTCCTGAGATGTCTGACAGCCATGTTGTATTTCCAGGCATTATTGAGTAGCCAAAGTTAGGTATGTACAAATTGGGTCTCTCTTGTAGTATTGACTCAATAAGGAAAGCAATAATGTCCATCAGTTTACCCCTGTCTGGCTTCTGTTGCGTCAGACCATATAGCTCCACTGATCTATTTCCCCACTCTCTTAGTTCTCAAATTGTAGTGTTGGCAAATTTCTTCCAATACATGTGACAATGGTCTTTGTACAAATATTCTAAATGTAGTTGCAATTGAATTTGTATGACTCATCATTCACAACTGATATGGAGGAACTGTAGATTCCATCACAGAGGTGTACCAAGCCTTGTATAACAGTTGTCACAGACTATTGTAAAATGGCCTTGTATAGCATTTGTCACAGAAGATTGTGGAATGACCTTGTATAGCATTTGTCACAGAAGATTTTGGAATGACCTTGTATAACAGTTGTCACAGACGGTTGTGGAATGGCCTTGTATAGCATTTGTCATAGAAGTTTGTGGAATGGCCTTGTATAGCATTTGTCATAGAAGATTGTTGAATAGCCTTGTATAGCAGTTGTCACAGAAGATTGTGGTATAGCAGTTGTCACAGAAGATTTTGAATGCTTGTATAGCAGTTGTCACAGAAGATTGTGGTATAGCAGTTGTCACAGAAGATTTTGGAATGGCCTTGTATAGCAGTTGTCATAGACGATTGTGGAATAGCCTTGTATAACAGAATGTAACAGACGATTGTGGAATGACCTTGTATAGCAGTTGTCATAGACGAATGTAGAATGGCCTTGTATAGCATATGTCACAGAAGATTGTGGAATGGCTTTGTGTAGCAGTTGTGTCAGATGATTGTGGAATGGCCTTGTATAGCATTTGTCACAGACGATTGTGGAATGGCCTTGTATAGCATATGTCATAGATGATTGTGGAATGGCTTTGTATAACAGTTGTCATATAGACGATTTTGGAATGGCCTCTTGTATAGCAGTTGTCATAGACGAATGTAGAATGGCCTTGTATAACAGTTGACATAGACTATTATGGAATGGCCTTGTATAGCATTTGTCACAGATGATTGTAGAATGGCCTTGTATAGCAGTTGTCATAGACAATTATGGAATGGCCTTGTATAGCATTTGTCACAGATGATTGTGGAATGGCCTTGTATAGCATTTGTCACAGACGATTGTGGAATGGCCTTGTATAGCATTTGTCACAGATGATTGTAGAATGGCCTTGTATAGCAGTTGTCACAGACGATTGTGGAATGGCCTTGTATAGCATTTGTCACAGATGATTGTGGAATGGCCTTGTATAGCATTTGTAACAGATGATTGTGGAATGGCCCTGTATAGCATTTGTCACAGATGATTGTAGAATGGCCTTGTATATAGCAGTTGTCATAGACGATTATGGAATGGTCTTAAGCTTGTATATATATTCATATACATACCAGGTATCCATTTTTTGTCAATTCATGTAATAATTGAGATTGAATTGTCAGAATGTTGTCTTTAGAACCCTTATCGTTTGGATATATTGATAAAAAGACTTCTGGGACCATTATACATGGATCTGGTAGTGCAATATCAGCTTCGAGACCTTGGTGTAAAAACACCAATTTAGATTTAAATAATGCTCAGGAAATTGCTTTCTGTACGATATTGTAAAATGTGGTAGTCTTTACTGTAAATGTTGTTTAAGTTAACAGCTGTATTGACATTGGTAGTGTTTCCTAAGAACATCATCTACGAGGCGTTTACATTAAGTCATCAAGTGTGACAATCACTTGTCTCGTATAAAAAGATATTAAAAGGACATCCAATAGCTAATCTCTTTACAAAAAAAAGACTGGATTGTATACAAAATTTAAAAAATACAGATGATGCATACTATCACAATTCAAAGTTTGATCGCTTGATTCTCCAGATCTATTGCTGTTTTCAAATCCCTAAAAAAATGTTTCAGTCACGATTTCTATTCCTCCAGAGGGCAAACAAAGCTCAGTAATGTTGACATTTGTGTGCTGGCTAAGGAAGCTGCTAGAGTAGTGTGTGATTGGTATGTTTGAGGAGATCAATATAGCTATGGTATCCCAACACATGTGTCTATATATGTCTGTATGTAGTCAGACACAAAATCACACAGATTCTTATGGCTTTAAGTAAGGCATGCAAGTCAAAAAAGGTAGATGGCATGCTTTAATTAGTGAGAAAGTCAGTTTAGGATGGCTATATAGGGAAAAACAGGCTATTTCTGATTTCTGGTGGCTTTATAACAAGAAAAACAATATGTTTCCAAGTTCTCTGAAGAAGTTTGCTTTGAATTAGAAAGAACTGTGTGCAGGAGAAGCATAGAATATCAAAATTATCAAATTTATTGTAAATTTTAATTAAAAGAACTTGAACAACAATAGACTGAAAATATAGATACTGGTCCACCACATGTAGTAGTTTAGCTTGGTATCATAGGAATTACCATCGTGTTTCAATCAGTAATAACATATGACCTTATAGGGTCAAGGACACTTATGACCTTATACCGTCAAGGACACCTAATTCCCAAATGTTAGATATTCCGTCTTGTGGATAGGTTTCAATGGGACTAATTCATGTACCGTGTGATACCGGTTAATGTTTGTGTGGGACTGGTATCTCCAGTTTTGGTGGAACGTAACTCTTTGTAATCTTCCCGCTGAAATGGCGTTTACGCCAGATATAATCTTTTAGTGTCATTCCATCACCAATAGAAACCAAGTCCTGCACAAACATTATCAGGTTTGAAAACTTGTTTCATAAATCAACAAAACGGTTTGGAAACAACTACTCACAATCACGGTTTTTAAACAACCACTCACAATCACGGTTTTAAAACAACTACTCACAATCACGGTTTTAAAACAACTACTCACAATCACGGTTTTAAAACAACTACTCACAATCACGGTTTTAAAACAACTACTCACAATCACGGTTTTAAAACAACTACTCACAATCACGGTTTTAAAACAACTACTCACAATCACGGTTTTAAAACAACTACTCACAATCACGGTTTTAAAACAACTACTCACAATCACGGTTTTAAAACAACCACTCACAATCACGGTTTTAAAACAACCACTCACAATCACGGTTTTAAAACAACTACTCACAATCACAGTTTTGAAACAACTACTCACAATCACGGTTTTAAAACAACCACTCACAATCATGGTTTTGAAACAACTACTCACAATCACGGTTTTGAAGCAACCACTCACAATCACGGTTTTAAAACAACCACTCACAATCACGGTTTTGAAACAACTACTCACAATCATGGTTTTGAAGCAACTACTCACAATCACGGTTTTAAAACAACCACTCACAATCACGGTTTTGAAACAACTACTCACAATCATGGTTTTGAAGCAACTACTCACAATCACGGTTTTAAAACAACCACTCACAATCATGGTTTTGAAACAACTACTCACAATCACGGTTTTGAAACAACTACTCACAATCACGGTTTTAAAACAACCACTCACAATCTAATTCCAATAATTTTTGTTCACAGCCTTGTTTTCTGTTTTTGTCTTTCCAGATTAAGCGGTTTGAGAAACTAGAATCTGATGAAGAAAGAATAAAATTAGGAAAAGATATTTACGACCAATTTATCATGAAGGAATTATTATCTCAATCACATGTAAGTATAAACGATCAGTTTATCATGAAGGAATTGTCTCAATCACATGAAAGTATTAACTGTGGCTAGAGTAGAAGAAGGATTACAATATTGACCTATTGTTATTGCTATAAGACAACAAGGATTACAACATTGACCTATTGTTATTGCTATAAGACAACAAGGATTACAACATTGACCTATTGTTATTGCTATAAGACAACAAGGATTACAACATTGACCTATTGTTATTGCTATAAGACAACAAGGATTACAACATTGACCTATTGTTATTGCTATAAGACAACAACGATTACAACATTGACCTATTGTTATTGCTATAAGACAACAAGGATTACAACATTGACCTATTGTTATTGCTATAAGACAACAAGGATTACAACATTGACCTATTGTTATTGCTATAAGACCAACAAGGATTACAACATTGACCTATTGTTATTGCTATAAGACAACAAGGATTACAACATTGACCTATTGTTATTGCTATAAGACAAATCACAGACATTGTTATTGCTAAAGACAAAGATTACAAATTGACCTATTGTTATTGCTATAAGACAACAAGGATTACAACATTGACCTATTGTTATTGCTATAAGACAACAAGGATTACAACATTGACCTATTGTTATTGCTATAAGACAACAAGGATTACAACATTGACCTATTGTTATTGCTATAAGACAACAAGGATTACAACATTGACCTATTGTTATTGCTATAAGACAACAAGGATTACAACATTGACCTATTGTTATTGCTATAAGACAACAAGATTACAACATTGACCTATTGTTATTGCTATAAGACAACAAGGATTACAACATTGACCTATTGTTATTGCTATAAGACAACAAGGATTACAACATTGACCTATTGTTATTGCTATAAGACAACAAGATTACAACATTGACCTATTGTTATTGCTATAAGACAACAAGGATTACAACATTGACCTATTGTTATTGCTATAAGACAACAAGGATTACAACATTGACCTATTGTTATTGCTATAAGACAACAAGGATTACAACATTGACCTATTGTTATTGCTATAAGACAACAAGGATTACAACATTGACCTATTGTTATTGCTATAAGACAACAAGGATTACAACATTGACCTATTGTTATTGATATAAGACTATTGTATTGTTGTATAAGACAACAAGGATTACAACATTGACCTATTGTTATTGCTATAAGACAACAAGGATTACAACATTGACCTATTGTTATTGCTATAAGACAACAACGATTACAACATTGACCTATTGTTATTGCTATAAGACAAGAAGGATTACAACATTGACCTATTGTTATTGCTATAAGACAACAAGGATTACAACATTGACCTATTGTTATTGCTATAAGACAACAAGGATTACAACATTGACCTATTGTTATTGCTATAAGACAACAAGGATTACAACATTGACCTATTGTTATTGCTATAAGACAACAACGATTACACATTGACCTATTGTTATTGCTATAAGACAACAAGGATTACAACATTGACCTATTGTTATTGCTATAAGACAACAAGGATTACAACATTGACCTATTGTTATTGCTATAAGACAACAAGGATTACAACATTGACCTATTGTTATTGCTATAAGACAACAAGGATTACAACATTGACCTATTGTTATTGCTATAAGACAACAAGGATTACAACATTGACCTATTGTTATTGCTATAAGACAACAAGGATTACAACATTGACCTATTGTTATTGCTATAAGACAACAAGGATTACAACATTGACCTATTGTTATTGCTATAAGACAACAAGGATTACAACATTGACCTATTGTTATTGCTATAAGACAACAAGGATTACAACATTGACCTATTGTTATTGCTATAAGACAACAAGGATTACAACATTGACCTATTGTTATTGCTATAAGACAACAAGGATTACAACATTGACCTATTGTTATTGCTATAAGACAACAAGGATTACAACATTGACCTATTGTTATTGCTATAAGACAACAAGGATTACAACATTGACCTATTGTTATTGCTATAAGACAAGAAGGATTACAACATTGACCTATTGTTATTGCTATAAGACAACAAGGATTACAACATTGACCTATTGTTATTGCTATAAGACAACAAGGATTACAAGACAACAAAGCAAGATTACAACATTGACCTATTGTTATTGCTATAAGACAACAAGGATTACAACATTGACCTATTGTTATTGCTATAAGACAACAACGATTACAACATTGACCTATTGTTATTGCTATAAGACAACAAGGATTACAACATTGACCTATTGTTATTGCTATAAGACAACAAGGATTACAACATTGACCTATTGTTATTGCTATAAGACAACAAGGATTACAACATTGACCTATTGTTATTGCTATAAGACAACAAGGATTACAACATTGACCTATTGTTATTGCTATAAGACAACAAGGATTACAACATTGACCTATTGTTATTGCTATAAGACAACAAGGATTACAACATTGACCTATTGTTATTGCTATAAGACAACAAGGATTACAACATTGACCTATTGTTATTGCTATAAGACAACAACGATTACAACATTGACCTATTGTTATTGCTATAAGACAACAAGGATTACAACATTGACCTATTGTTATTGCTATAAGACAACAAGGATTACAACATTGACCTATTGTTATTGCTATAAGACAACAAGGATTACAACATTGACCTATTGTTATTGCTATAAGACAAGAACGATTACAACATTGACCTATTGTTATTGCTATAAGACAACAACGATTACAACATTGACCTATTGTTATTGCTATAAGACAACAAGGATTACAACATTGACCTATTGTTATTGCTATAAGACAAGAAGGATTACAACATTGACCTATTGTTATTGCTATAAGACAACAAGGATTACAACATTGACCTATTGTTATTGCTATAAGACAACAAGGATTACAACATTGACCTATTGTTATTGCTATAAGACAACAAGGATTACAACATTGACCTATTGTTATTGCTATAAGACAACAAGGATTACAACATTGACCTATTGTTATTGCTATAAGACAACAAGGATTACAACATTGACCTATTGTTATTGCTATAAGACAACAATGATTACAACATTGACCTATTGTTATTGCTATAAGACAACAAGGATTACAACATTGACCTATTGTTATTGCTATAAGACAACAAGGATTACAACATTGACCTATTGTTATTGCTATAAGACAACAAGGATTACAACATTGACCTATTGTTATTGCTATAAGACAACAAGGATTACAACATTGACCTATTGTTATTGCTATAAGACAACAAGGATTACAACATTGACCTATTGTTATTGCTATAAGACAACAAGGATTACAACATTGACCTATTGTTATTGCTATAAGACAACAAGGATTACAACATTGACCTATTGTTATTGCTATAAGACAAGAACGATTACAACATTGACCTATTGTTATTGCTATAAGACAACAAAGATTACAACATTGACCTATTGTTATTGCTATAAGACAACAAGGATTACAACATTGACCTATTGTTATTGCTATAAGACAACAAGGATTACAACATTGACCTATTGTTATTGCTATAAGACAACAAGGATTACAACATTGACCTATTGTTATTGCTATAAGACAACAAGGATTACAACATTGACCTATTGTTATTGCTATAAGACAACAAGGATTACAACATTGACCTATTGTTATTGCTATAAGACAACAAGGATTACAACATTGACCTATTGTTATTGCTATAAGACAACAAGGATTACAACATTGACCTATTGTTATTGCTATAAGACAACAAGGATTACAACATTGACCTATTGTTATTGCTATAAGACAACAAGGATTACAACATTGACCTATTGTTATTGCTATAAGACAACAAGGATTACAACATTGACCTATTGTTATTGCTATAAGACAACAAGGATTACAACATTGACCTATTGTTATTGCTATAAGACAACAAGGATTACAACATTGACCTATTGTTATTGCTATAAGACAACAAGGATTACAACATTGACCTATTGTTATTGCTATAAGACAACAAGATTACAACATTGACCTATTGTTATTGCTATAAGACAACAAGGATTACAACATTGACCTATTGTTATTGCTATAAGACAACAACGATTACAACATTGACCTATTGTTATTGCTATAAGACAACAAGGATTACAACATTGACCTATTGTTATTGCTATAAGACAACAAGGATTACAACATTGACCTATTGTTATTGCTATAAGACAACAACGATTACAACATTGACCTATTGTTATTGCTATAAGACAACAAGGATTACAACATTGACCTATTGTTATTGCTATAAGACAACAAGGATTACAACATTGACCTATTGTTATTGCTATAAGACAACAACGATTACAACATTGACCTATTGTTATTGCTATAAGACAACAACGATTACAACATTGACCTATTGTTATTGCTATAAGACAACAAGGATTACAACATTGACCTATTGTTATTGCTATAAGACAAGAAGGATTACAACATTGACCTATTGTTATTGCTATAAGACAACAAGGATTACAACATTGACCTATTGTTATTGCTATAAGACAACAAGGATTACAACATTGACCTATTGTTATTGCTATAAGACAACAACGATTACAACATTGACCTATTGTTATTGCTATAAGACAACAACGATTACAACATTGACCTATTGTTATTGCTATAAGACAACAAGGATTACAACATTGACCTATTGTTATTGCTATAAGACAACAAGGATTACAACATTGACCTATTGTTATTGCTATAAGACAACAAGGATTACAACATTGACCTATTGTTATTTGCTATAAGACAACAAGGATTACAACATTGACCTATTGTTATTGCTATAAGACAACAAGGATTACAACATTGACCTATTGTTATTGCTATAAGACAACAAGGATTACAACATTGACCTATTGTTATTGCTATAAGACAACAAGGATTACAACATTGACCTATTGTTATTGCTATAAGACAACAATGATTACAACATTGACCTATTGTTATTGCTATAAGACAACAAGGATTACAACATTGACCTATTGTTATTGCTATAAGACAACAAGGATTACAACATTGACCTATTGTTATTGCTATAAGACAACAACGATTACAACATTGACCTATTGTTATTGCTATAAGACAACAACGATTACAACATTGACCTATTGTTATTGCTATAAGACAACAAGGATTACAACATTGACCTATTGTTATTGCTATAAGACAACAAGATTACAACATTGACCTATTGTTATTGCTATAAGACAACAAGGATTACAACATTGACCTATTGTTATTGCTATAAGACAACAAGGATTACACATTGACCTATAAGACAACAAGATTACAACATTGACCTATTGTTATTGCTATAAGACAACAACGATTACAACATTGACCTATTGTTATTGCTATAAGACAACAAGGATTACAACATTGACCTATTGTTATTGCTATAAGACAACAAGGATTACAACATTGACCTATTGTTATTGCTATAAGACAACAAGGATTACAACATTGACCTATTGTTATTGCTATAAGACAAGAAGGATTACAACATTGACCTATTGTTATTGCTATAAAGACAACAACGATTACAACATTGACCTATTGTTATTGCTATAAGACAACAACGATTACACATTGACCTATTGTTATTGCTATAAGACAACAAGGATTACAACATTGACCTATTGTTATTGCTATAAGACAACAAGGATTACAACATTGACCTATTGTTATTGCTATAAGACAACAAGGATTACAACATTGACCTATTGTTATTGCTATAAGACAACAAGGATTACAACATTGACCTATTGTTATTGCTATAAGACAACAACGATTACAACATTGACCTATTGTTATTGCTATAAGACAACAAGGATTACAACATTGACCTATTGTTATTGCTATAAGACAACAACGATTACAATATTGACCTATTGTTATTGCTATAAGACAACAAGGATTACAACATTGACCTATTGTTATTGCTATAAGACAACAAGGATTACAACATTGACCTATTGTTATTGCTATAAGACAACAACGATTACAACATTGACCTATTGTTATTGCTATAAGACAACAAGGATTACAACATTGACCTATTGTTATTGCTATAAGACAACAAGGATTACAACATTGACCTATTGTTATTGCTATAAGACAACAAGGATTACAACATTGACCTATTGTTATTGCTATAAGACAACAAGGATTACAACATTGACCTATTGTTATTGCTATAAGACAACAAGGATTACAACATTGACCTATTGTTATTGCTATAAGACAACAAGGATTACAATATTGACCTATTGTTATTGCTATAAGACAACAAGGATTACAACATTGACCTATTGTTATTGCTATAAGACAACAAGGATTACAACATTGACCTATTGTTATTGCTATAAGACAACAAGGATTACAACATTGACCTATTGTTATTGCTATAAGACAACAAGGATTACAATATTGACCTATTGTTATTGCTATAAGACAACAAGGATTACAACATTGACCTATTGTTATTGCTATAAGACAACAAGGATTACAACATTGACCTATTGTTATTGCTATAAGACAACAAGGATTACAACATTGACCTATTGTTATTGCTATAAGACAACAAGGATTACAATATTGACCTATTGTTATTGCTATAAGACAACAAGGATTACAACATTGACCTATTGTTATTGCTATAAGACAACAAGGATTACAACATTGACCTATTGTTATTGCTATAAGACAACAAGGATTACAACATTGACCTATTGTTATTGCTATAAGACAACAAGGATTACAACATTGACCTATTGTTATTGCTATAAGACAACAACGATTACAACATTGACCTATTGTTATTGCTATAAGACAACAAGGATTACAACATTGACCTATTGTTATTGCTATAAGACAACAAGGATTACACATTGACCTATTGTTATTGCTATAAGACAACAAGGATTACAACATTGACCTATTGTTATTGCTATAAGACAACAAGGATTACAACATTGACCTATTGTTATTGCTATAAGACAACACAAGGATTACAACATTGACCTATTGTTATTGCTATAAGACAACAAGGATTACAACATTGACCTATTGTTATTGCTATAAGACAACAAGGATTACAACATTGACCTATTGTTATTGCTATAAGACAACAACGATTACACATTGACCTATTGTTATTGCTATAAGACAACAAGGATTACAACATTGACCTATTGTTATTGCTATAAGACAACAAGGATTACAACATTGACCTATTGTTATTGCTATAAGACAAGAAGAATTACAACATTGACCTATTGTTATTGCTATAAGACAACAAGGATTACAACATTGACCTATTGTTATTGCTATAAGACAACAAGGATTACAACATTGACCTATTGTTATTGCTATAAGACAACAACGATTACAACATTGACCTATTGTTATTGCTATAAGACAACAAGGATTACAACATTGACCTATTGTTATTGCTATAAGACAACAAGGATTACACATTGACCTATTGTTATTGCTATAAGACAACAACGATTACACATTGACCTATTGTTATTGCTATAAGACAACAAGGATTACAACATTGACCTATTGTTATTGCTATAAGACAACAACGATTACAATATTGACCTATTGCTATAAGTTCCTTGCCTATTGTATCATCATATGGATTGATACAATAGTGAAGGTTGATCTACATGTTATTGTTATAAGGTAATTTCCATGTTTCGTATGGATTTGAAATACAACAGTGGATGTTGACCTTTATGTTGTTACTATAAGATAAGTCCCTTGCTTACTCTATTGTCTTTAGAATACAATGTGACTGTTGATCTATTGTTCTATACCTTGTATGTAGTCTGTCAGGTTATTGATTTGTCTTGACCTACATGTCTGCCAGACACATCAGTCAGTCGATTCTGGTTCTGACTATTAAACACATATAATTAGATGCATCGTAGGGTTTTGATGGCCTATCATTTTCTTCAAGTTTTAAAAAAGATGTTGAAGGCAGCATGGAGAGTCTATCTGCCTTTTTGGTGTATAATCAGCCTGCATTTAAAAGACCCCTGTGTGCTTTGTTCAGCTGCAATGACGTTTGAAATATTCTTATGTCCACAGAATTAAAATTGTGCTTAGTACTCTGTGTGCTGATGCACATACCATGTGTATATAGTTTATTTCTATAACAAACACTATTAGGACATTAGTTTGTAGTAGGTATCTAACAAAATCATGGCCAGTATTATATACAGTGGTTGGACATTTTCTGTCTATCATCATAGAGTTGTCTTGAGCCTTAAATTAATTTTTTGCTTCCTCATGCAATCTGTCATCAGGAATCGATTTCTCAAAATTAAAGTGCAAACTGAAGTTTTTCTCCTTATGTAACTTATGTGAATTTTTTTTCCTATAGTCATTTTTGTTTCGAGAAATCAGCTCTGTATGAAAAAATTGCATAAGGGTACATAAAACATATGATTGACACCATTAAATGTCAATATTTATATTATTTATTTCAGACCTATTCAAAAGGAGCAGTTGACCATGTACAGGAAGCATTAACAGCTGCACAAAGAACTAAAAGTCTATCATCAAATATTTTTGAGGTTTGTCAAGCTCAATTCTACTTTCAAAGTTAAAACAATACCAAAGAACTAAAAGTCTATCAACATATATTTTTGAGGTTTGTCTAGTTCAATTCTACTTTCAAAGTTAAAACAATATCAAAGAACTAAAAGTCTCTCATCAAATATTTTTGAGGTTTGTCAAGTTCAATTCTACTTTCAAAGTTAAAACAATACCAAAGAACTAAAATATCTATCATCAAATATTTTTGAGGTTTGTCAAGCTCAATTCTACTTTCAAAGTTAAAACAATACCAAAGAACTAAAAGTCAATCAACATATATTTTTGAGGTTTGTCAAGCTCAATTCTACTTTCAAAGTTAAAACAATACCAAAGAACTAAAAGTCTATCAACATATATTTTTGAGGTTTGTCTAGTTCAATTCTATTTTCAAAGTTAAAACAACACCAAAGAACTAATAGTCTATCAAGAAATATTTTTGAGGTTTGTCAAGCTCAATTCTACTTTCAAAGTTAAAACAACAGCAAAGAACTAAAAGTCTATCCTCAAATATTTTTGAGGTTTGTCAAGCTGAATTCTTCTTTCAAAGTTAAAACAATACCAAAGAACTAAAAGTCTATCAACAAATATTTTTGAGGTTTGACTAGCCCAATTCTCCTGAACAATACCTTACTTAAGTCTCTATTAAATGGATGCCATGTTACAGTTCAGACAGTTATATGTGACTTA
Organism: Argopecten irradians; assembly: GCF_041381155.1. Taxonomy (NCBI): domain Eukaryota; kingdom Metazoa; phylum Mollusca; class Bivalvia; order Pectinida; family Pectinidae; genus Argopecten; species Argopecten irradians. Next base: position 31,352,043 of record NC_091142.1, on the reverse strand, counting down.
ATGTTAAATCCATGCACTTTATTGGAAACCCCAACTTCATTTATCAAAATCATCTACAGATAGCCAAAATATCTATCAAATATTTCATCGGTCAAAAAAACTCCATTTTATGACTCAATATAATTTTCGAGCCTTCAGTGGTTTGATGTGCCAGCTAGCGCTGATTGTGTAAATATTGAGATACAGAGGAAAGGTGTCATTTATCACCTAGCCTACAGCCCATCAAGCTGTAGGTAGAGATAGGCCAACAGGGAGGTGTCTGTGACATGGAGAGTGTGCTCTCCGCTTCCTGTTTAATTAATTGTTTAAGATACATCATTGACAGCAACTTCAACCTTATAAATACATTATATAAATACTACCTGCATTAGAGGATGACAGTGCCTAGTGTCACCCCGAGGATATCACTGTTCGCCTCGGGTGACAGTGATATTCCGAGGGGTGACACTAGTAGTATTTATCTTATTATACCAAAAGTCTAGAAACAAAGCTAGTTTTCAAGTATTTGCAATATATTGAAACATTTTAACTAATTTTAGCAAAAGTCAAACAGTCACCGTCGGCAGTAGAATAGCATATCAGCTTCTACTCAGTAGCGCTAACTATTACTGCATTATGAAAAAAGAATACTCACAATAAGCATTTAGTGAAAATTCTTGTCGTCTTGTCTCCTGCGTTTGTTTAAATCTTAACGTTTTTGTAAATTTCAATGAATTTTGGCTTCATCCCATCGTCTGTTTACAACATTAGCAACGTCACAAAGACGCTTGAAATTGCATGTCTTCCGTTCACCTAATCACCGACAGGTTCATAAAAATCAACATATAGCGCTTTGACGGTAAGCGAAAAGACGTGAAAGGAAAGCTCCGTCCTTAATATGATTTTTTTTATTGATAAACAGACTAATTTTGCAAAATTATTACTAAATAGCTCCAGATAAATTTTGAAGCGTCGCTTCAAAAGATAAAGATGGCGTCGAAAAAAAGAAACAAGTGCGCGTCTTTTTCGGGCGGTTAATATTTTGCACTGTCAAAAATACACTATCACTCGTTGCTAGGGGGTTGCTACAAACGTGTCTATTGTTTCCTATTGTTCTAATGTTACCTGCCGTGTGATAGTGTAAAATGCTAAATATCTCTAGACCAATCAGAATGCAGGATTCTCACTTGAGGTATAATAAAAAAAAATAACAACCTAACATAGATATACATGTATGGCAGATTGTGTAAGCGTAAACCATAAGGAACAACCATCCTTTAGTACAAACAGCTACTCTTTAATCAATTTTCAAACTAGAACAGATTGATACAAATGGTAAATGTCTTGATTTAAGGTTGCATGGCACTCAGGGGTTGATCATATATGCACTTTTATATATATAGATTATAAATACCAGGGTTGTTATAATAAATACACTGTGGTCATTGAAGGATGAACTTTTATATATAGATTATATATACCGGGTTTATTATCGTAAATACACTGCTGTCATTTTATTACTGAAAAAACACAGAAAAAATCAAACAGACTTGCAGGTCTTTAAGAAGTTGTTTGATAATTGTTTTGTCTTTTAGTGATAAAATGTAACTATGAAGAATGAATAGTATTGTATGATTAATAGTATTGTACAATTAATGTATTGTACTAAAACCTTTCATTGTCAAAATCAATTGTCAGGGGGAATTATCATTATGTAATTAATCTAAAACAGATTTAACCTTGTATTTCATTTATTTTACGTCACGCCATGAACAATCTCACCTTGTTCATTGGAAGCAGAAATAATCAAAGTGAAATCCAATTTTCCAGAATTTTCTCACTTTTGTTCTGATAGGATTCTGAAGTAATGCCTGGGCCCAAAAAAGACTCTCCATTTCTAATACCCAGCTAACTCAAATACAAATATGTCACAATTACGAGCTGAAAGATTTCCGATATTGTTTGCTAGTCTGAATTTATTTTTGGATCCTATTATTGCCGCAAGATATGTTTGCATTTCCTAGGGATGCTATTAACTGAAAGCGTCATAGTTATGAATAATTTATAGCAGTAATTAATGAAATGTTTTCTAGGTGGTGTTATAATGGAGTTGTTTCCCCTTACCCAGGGGCATTATATAGGATAAATATTGACATGTTTTTTAATGCATCATCTCAACTGTTATCGCTTACCTCCCCTATCAGCAGTGATTGAACCATCTCCAGGGTAAAGATGTTTTATGGAAATGTAGGGTAAATGAAATGTTCATGCTTGATCAACTTGTTTGAATTTACAGTCATGGTTGAATGTATGCTTTTTAAAATGTTTGAAAGGTTTTCTTTGTGTGTAGTCTTGTTGGATATAGCTGGTGGCAATTTATCTCTAGAAAATGTGTCTCCAATGAAGGGTAATTTGTGTATCAGAAATATGATGATGTCTGTTGGCAATCTGACTGATTGACCGACATTTCATATGATGTGCAATAAAAAGGGTTAACTTTACGTCATTTTGTCACTAGATTAGAAACATTTTAGTAGGTCACATATTTAAAAAATGGTTTAGGAATAAACAATTTGAAGGACATTATTTTTATCTGTTCTCAATTTAGAAATGTACAGCTGTTTACATTTACAATACAGATTTTAGTCGGTTATATAGACAAAACCTGTCTAATGTAGGCGATAAATAAATGACCTAAATCCTTTAGATTGCTGAATATAGATGGTGAAACGCCACTGAGCAATAGACATCCTGTAGACAATAAATAAAGGACCTTTAGATTGCTGACTAAAGATGGTGAATCGCCACTGAGCAATAGACAGAGTCGTGAAGGTGGTACACTTATGAAAACATGTACTAGTGGCATGATCAGTGTTATAAACTCTATCCTGCATGACCTAACTGATGGCGTTAAAGTATGTCAGACTATATTCAGTAATTCAGGAGAATTGTGTTTTAGATATTATAAATAATGATATTGTTTTTGTTTGATTTTCAGCCTTACATAGAAGAAATATGTAACTCGTTAAGATATCATATATTTGAGAAGTTTTTAGAAAGGTAAGTAGATTACAAATAAAAGCAGGTGCAAAAGACTGAATTATTAGTATCTAAATATAAAATAAAGAACCAATTATAATAATACCAGATAACAGTATCTGTAAGTGACCATCAAGGGGTATATATCATATATCAAATAAAAACTGATAAATACAAACTAAAAAAAATCTAATAAAAAGCCAACATAACACACATTTCGAGTCCGTGTCGTGGTAAGATATGGTTCAGCGTTCTCATTTTCACATATTTTTGGTATCCAACTGATATCGTCTGTGAGTCATTATTTATTTTGGCAAATTCACTTATTGTTTTATAAGATAATGCTGCAATTTCATGGTTGCATTTCTAAACATTTCAAGACATTTGTCTTTAAAGGTTTTTGTCTTATCAGATATATCTGATCTGCCTTTGATTGGCTGTGAAAGTGAGGTACTGTATACTATGTAGTCGTTAAATTTCATAGCGAGAAGATTTCGCGATCTTTGATACTAATTCGCAGAGAGAAATGTTGGTGCATTTGTCAATTTCTAATGGGAACAAGCACAGGTTATAGGATTTGTAAAAGCAGCTTTACAGTAGATATATATATATATACCAAGAAAAAAGTATGTGTCCATGTAGAGTTGAAAAATAAATTAAAAGTCAACAACTTTCCTCTTGTACATTCACCATTTCATGATGGCTCTTCAGGAATATGTTTATTTTTCAAAGAACATATTCCTGAAGAGCCATCATGAAATGGTGAATGTACAAGAGGAAAGTCGTTGACTTTTATTTTATATATATATACAGTAAGTTGGTTGATTTAATGGATCTCTTGGAAAACATTGTGATTGTCTTTTGCTCCATTCTTTAGGGCATGGTAACTTTATTCATGAAGAGTTCATTCTTTTTTTTGTACATTTCAGTGAAAAGTACACAAGATTTTGTCAATGGAAAAACCTAGAACTTAATATACAGGTAAGTTTTGTTGTAATATCTGTATCACAAGTAGACAATTCCTCCATCACCGAATATCTTTATCACATATCACAAGGATATAAATCCTCCATCATCGAATATCTGTATCACAAGGAGATGATTCATCCATCACTGAATATCTGTATCACAAGGAGATAAATCTTCAATCACCAAATATCGGTATCATAAGGAGATAATTCCTCCATCACCGAAAATCGGTATCATAAGGAGCTAATTCCTCCATCACCAAATATCTGTATCACAAGGAGATAAATCCTCCATCACCGAATATCGGTATCATAAGGAGATAATTCCTCCATCACCAAATATCTGTATCACAAGGAGATAATATAGCTGAGAGTCTGAGGTAGGACTTTATCATTAATTTAACTGAACCCCTGTTACAATAAACTTTCTTTGTCCATCCCATTGAGCTTGAACACATGTGGTGAAACCAATTAATTCCCCATTACACATATACATATGGTTACTATATATAGACTTTATGGGGAATCCCCTAAAAGCCTTGCATCCCAGACCTTACCCGATTACATTAATTAGTTACATGGTTAACAGTATTGGTAACATCTCTTCAACATGTTTATCTTAGTTTAGTGACTGTTGAGAGAAACATGCACAGCTAACGTGGGACAGGAAGGCAATACAATCAGAGGATAAAGTGTGAATTCATTCCTGTGTTGAAAATTGTTATTTGTACATCTGGAAAGTGTGCTTACGAAGTGGTCTTCCATGACAGGTTAAAAATAGCTTTCTGATGCGAGTCATTTCAACTTGAAAAAGCGGAAGCCATACATAGTTCTTATTGATGATTAGATCTAATGTGGTGTAACTCATTAACTAGATCTAACATGGTGTAACTCATTAACTAGATCTAACGTGGTGTAACTCATTAACTAGATCTAACGTGGTGTAACTCATTAACTAGATCTAACATGGTGTAACTCATTAACTAGATCTAACGTGTGTGTAACTCATTAACTAGATCTAACGTGGTGTAACTCATTAACTAGATCTAACGTGGTGTAACTCATTAACTAGATCTAACGTGGTGTAACTCATTAACTAGATCTAATGTGGTGTAACTCATTAACTAGATCTAACATGGTGTAACTCATTAACTAGATCTAACGTGGTGTAACTCATTAACTAGATCTAACGTGGTGTAACTCATTAACTAGATCTAACGTGGTGTAACTCATTAACTAGATCTAACGTGGTGTAACTCATTAACTAGATCTAACGTGGTGTAACTCATTAACTAGATCTAACGTGGTGTAACTCATTAACTAGATCTAACGTGGTGTAACTCATTAACTAGATCTAACGTGGTGTAACTCATTAACTAGATCTAACGTGGTGTAACTCATTAACTAGATCTAACGTGGTGTAACTCATTAACTAGATCTAACATGGTGTAACTCATTAACTAGATCTAATGTGGTGTAACTCATTAACTAGATCTAATGTGGTGTAACTCATTAACTAGATCTAACGTGGTGTAACTCATTAACTAGATCTAACGTGGTGTAACTCATTAACTAGATCTAACGTGGTGTAACTCATTAACTAGATCTAACGTGGTGTAACTCATTAACTAGATCTAACGTGGTGTAACTCATTAACTAGATCTAACGTGGTGTAACTCATTAACTAGATCTAACGTGGTGTAACTCATTAACTAGATCTAACGTGGTGTAACTCATTAACTAGATCTAACGTGGTGTAACTCATTAACTAGATCTAATGTGGTGTAACTCATTAACTAGATCTAATGTGGTGTAACTCATTAACTAGATCTAAGGTGGTGTAACTCATTAACTAGATCTAACGTGGTGTACGTAACTCATTCACCCTGGTCATTAACTAGATCTAATGTGGTGTAACTCATTAACTAGATCTAATGTGGTGTAACTCATTAACTAGATCTAACGTGGTGTAACTCATTAACTAGATCTAACGTGGTGTAACTCATTAACTAGATCTAACGTGGTGTAACTCATTAACTAGATCTAATGTGGTGTAACTCATTAACTAGATCTAACATGGTGTAACTCATTACCTAGATCAAACTTGGTGTAACTCATTAACTAGATCTAATGTGGTGTAACTCATTAACTAGATCTAACATGGTGTAACTCATTAACTAGATCTAATCTAACGTGGTGTAACTCATTAACTAGATCTAACGTGGTGTAACTCATTAACTAGATCTAACGTGGTGTAACTCATTAACTAGATCTAAACGTGGTGTAACTCATTAACTAGATCTAATGTGGTGTAACTCATTAACTAGATCTAACTAACGTGGTGTAACTCATTAACACTAACATGGTGTAACTCATTAACTAGATCTAACATGGTGTAACTCATTAACTAGATCTAACGTGGTGTAACTCATTAACTAGATCTAACGTGGTGTAACTCATTAACTAGATCTAACGTGGTGTAACTCATTAACTAGATCTAACGTGGTGTAACTCATTAACTAGATCTAACATGGTGTAACTCATTAACTAGATCTAACGTGGTGTAACTCATTAACTAGATCTAATGTGGTGTAACTCATTAACTAGATCTAACATGGTGTAACTCATTAACTAGATCTAACTATGGTGTAACTCATTAACTAGATCTAAACGTGGTGTAACTCATTAACTAGATCTAAACGTGGTGTAACTCATTAACTAGATCTAACGTGGTGTAACTCATTAACTAGATCTAACGTGGTGTAACTCATTAACTAGATCTAACGTGGTGTAACTCATTAACTAGATCTAACGTGGTGTAACTCATTAACTAGATCTAACGTGGTGTAACTCATTAACTAGATCTAAAGTGGTGTAACTCATTAACTAGATCTAACATGGTGTAACTCATTAACTAGATATCTAACGTGGTGTAACTCATTAACTAGATCTAACGTGTTGTAACTCATTAACTAGATCTAACGTGGTGTAACTCATTAACTAGATCTAACGTGGTGTAACTCATTAACTAGATCTAACATGGTGTAACTCATTAACTAGATCTAACGTGGTGTAACTCATTAACTAGATCTAACGGTGGTGTAACTCAGTAACTAGATTAACGTGGTGTAACTCATTAACTAGATCTTAATGTGGTGTAACTCATTAACTAGATCTAACGTGGTGTCCTAAACGTGGTTGTAACTCATGAACATAGATCTATAACTCATTAAACTAGATTAAGGTGTGTGTAAATCATTAACTAGATCTAACGTGGTGTAACGTTTATTAATTAGATCTAACATGTGGTGTATTAACTAGATCTAACAAGATCTAAGTGGTGTGTAACTCCATTAACGTAGATCTAACACATGGGTGTAACTCAGTAACTAGATGTAACTCATTAAATCTATGGTGTACACTCATTATACTAGATCTAACGTGGTTGTATAATCATTAACTAGATCTAACATGGTCTGTAACTCATTAACTAGATCTAACGTGGGTGTACACTCATTAACTAGATCTAACGTGGCTGTAACTCATTAACTAGATACTAACGTGGTGTAACTCATTAAACTAGATCTTAAATTCTTGTGGTGTAAACTCATTAAACTCATAGATTAAAATGGTGTAACAAGATCTAATGTAGATCTAAACCCATATGGTGTTAACCTCATTTACCTAGATCAATGTGGTTGATAACTCATTAACTAGATCTATCGTGGTCGTAACTCATTAACTAGATCTAACATGGTGTGGTGTAACTCATTAACTAGATCTAATGGTGTAACTCATTACCTAGATCTAACGTGGTGCTAACTCATTAAAGATCTATTGTCCAATCTAACGTGTTGTAATCTTAACTAGATCTAACGTGGTGTAGATTTAACTGTGGAAATTAACTCATTAACTAATAACATGGTGTAACTCAAACTAGATCTGTGAGTCATTAACTAGATCTACATGGTGTAACTCATTAACTAGATCTAACTGAACATCTAACTCATTAACTAGATCATGGTGTAACTCGATTAACCTAACATTGTAACTAGTCATTAAAACTCTAACGTGGTGTAACTCATTAACTATATCTAATGTGTGGTATTACTATTAACTAGATGCTAACAAATGGTGTAACTCAAGAACTAGATCTACATGGTGTAACTATTAACTAGATCTAACGTGGTGTAAACATTTAAATGTATAGATCAATAGATCTAACGTGGTGTAACTTTAATAGATCTAATGTGGTGAAAACTCATTAACTAGATCAAACGTGGTGTAACTCATTAACTAGATCTAAACGTGGTGTAACGTCTAACTCATTCATCCCCTTGAACATTCATAATGTTTCAGTCTATGAATTAAAACAATTTAAGTTTGTCCTATTCTGAATTTGGCATGTTGTATCTGCCTTGCAGGTATATTGAACATGTGTTTGCGAGCTTAACGTCATAGTTATCGGAGAAATCAACCTGAATTGCCTCACAAAATAATGATGGATACCTTACCTGCATGTAATATGCAAAGACGGAATAAATGTAAGATAATCTGCTTTCTATGAATATAACTTATAATTACTACTGTTACATATGTTAAGGAAGCTTAACTTCAGATCCTGAACTTCTGTAATAACTTTCCTATGTAGGAGAACTGGGAAGAATGTTTAAACTGGGCCCAGGCAGTATAATCGTTTCCATCAAAAATTTTAGTAATCCATAGTAACACTTTGGTATACAAATAAGCAATAGTAACAGTTATAATATAGCATCTCTGTAAAAAGCTTATAAATTGTTGTGGGTTTTAAGATATATGTTTTAAAGTCTAGTATTAAGGTACAGTCTCTAATAGTTCAACTTGATTAAAATCGTGATCATTGATATATCCCATAATATAGTTAAATGGAGGATATGAATACATCACATATTATGTAATACCGTATTCGACCCAACAAGTGCCAAGGACGCTTAAAATCTGAAGGAAAAAATAAAAAGAGAAAAAAAAAAGAGGTTGCTTGAATTGATAAGACCAAAATTGGATTAACACTGACTCACAAAATTATTGCATAGAGTATACACGTATATGCTATTAATCAATTTGTTATAGCAATTTAATAGTTTTCATGATTTTTGTATTTGAATCAAGGTGAGTAAAATTGTGGCCTCAAAAATGGGGAGGGGGCATTTATAGGACAGAATGCTTAATGTATCAAATACAGTGTTTTACACACCGTCTAGTCACTATTTCAAAACTTACAGAGAGAAATAAAATCATAGACTTTTCTCTCGTAAAACAGGTTTTCTTTATCGAAGACAACTTAACCCTGAATGTCAGGGCCATTTTTGTTGAATGAGTGCAAATCTCCAATTGATTTCGTTTAGACTGAGAAACAAATATACAGAGTTAATACACAAGTTTATAAAATGTCACCTGGACTTTGACAGCAGATTGCCTGATTATGGATAAAGTATAATAGAACTATAATTACACTCTGCATTTCAGTTTAATTATGATCAGGAATTTTAAATGTGGCATTTTGCGTGGAAAATAGATTTAGAATTGGAATTTGGAAGCTTTAGATGGTCCATGGATTTGTAATTTACACATGTAATAGAGAGATGGATTGAGGTAGAGGAAACTCCCCAGAGGTAATAGAGTAACTGTCTGATATATAGAATTACTCCCTTTAGTTATAGACTTGTTTTAATGAATTCTCTTGTTTATTGCAGTAAACAATGAACGACTTGTTTTAATGAATTCTCTTGTTTATTGCAGTTAAGTATTAATGAATTCTCTTGTTTATTGCAGTTAACAATGAACGACTTCAGTGTACATAGGATAATTGGACGGGGCGGCTTTGGAGAAGTTTATGGTTGTAGAAAGGCAGATACTGGAAAAATGTAAGTTAGCTCCAGATAAATAAAGGCAGATACAGGAAAAATGTAAGTTAGCTCCAGATAAATAAAGTCAGATACAGGAAAAATGTAAGTTAGCTCCAGATAAATAAAGTCAGATAAAATAAAGGCACATACAGGAAAAATGTAAGTTAGCTCCAGATAAATAAAGTCAGATACAGGAAAAATGTAAGTTAGCTCCAGAAAAATAAAGTCAGATAAAATAAAGGCACATACAGGAAAAATGTAAGTTAGCTCCAGATAAATAAAGTCACATACAGGAAAAATGTAAGTTAGCTCCAGATAAATAAAGTCAGATACAGGAAAAATGTAAGTTAGCTCCAGATAAATAAAGTCAGATAAAATAAAGGCACATACAGGAAAAATGTAAGTTAGCTCCAGATAAATAAAGTCAGATAAAATAAAGGCAGATACAGGAAAAATGTAAGTTAGCTCCAGATAAATAAAGTCAGATACAGGAAAAATGTAAGTTAGCTCCAGATAAATAAAGTCAGATAAAATAAAGGCAGATACAGGGAAAAATGTAAGTTAGCTCCAGATAAATAAAGTCAGATACAGGAAAAATGTAAGTTAGCTCCAGATAAATAAAGTCAGATAAAATAAAGGCAGATACAGGAAAAATGTAAGTTAGCTCCAGATAAATAAAGTCAGATAAAATAAAGGCAGATACAGGAAAAATGTAAGTTAGCTCCAGATAAATAAAGTCAGATAAAATAAAGTCAGATACAGGAAAAATGTAAGTTAGCTCCAGGCACATACAGGAAGAATGTAAGTTAGCTCCAGATAAATAAAGTCAGATACAGGAAAAATGTAAGTTAGCTCCAGATAAATAAAGGCAGATACAGGAAAAATGTAAGTTAGCTCCAGATAAATAAAGTCAGATAAAATAAAGGCAGATACAGGAAAAATGTAAGTTAGCTCAGATACAGATAAATAAAGACAGATACAGGAAAAATGTAAGTTAGCTCCAGATATGAAACTTAATCTCCGTGAAAATATATGTTTTGAAGCGGTAATCACAAAATTAAGTAGCCACAAAAGAGATTTGGTTTACAGTTAGTAACTCCAGATTAAGTATATAAAACCAGTGACAAAACCTGTTTCAGTTTAAAAATGATGTTACTGTTACCTACTTTATGTTTTTTTTTACCTACATCACAAATATGGTCTTGGCTATTTCTTCGTCACTACTACTTTCAGGGAGAGACTAAAACAAAGTAAGCTCCCCTTATTGTGTTGTTCACAATACCAGTTTTCAGTGTGTAACTACATATTTGATACTTTGTATTTTTTGTTCCACAGGTATGCAATGAAATGCCTGGACAAGAAACGGATAAAAATGAAACAAGGAGAAACTCTAGCATTAAATGAGAGGATAATGTTGTCTCTAGTCAGCACAGGGGTATGTTATGATAAATACTGTCTGGTCAGCACAGGGGTATGTTATGATAAATACCGTCTGGTCTGCACAGGGGTATGTTATGATAAATACCGTCTGGTCTGCACAGGGGTATGTTATGATAAATACTGTCCAGTCAGCACAGGGGTATGTTATGATAAATACTGTCCAATCAGCCCAGGGGTATGTTATGATATATATTGTCTGGTCAGCACAGGGGTATGTTATGATAAATACCATCTGGTCTGCACAGGGGTATGTTATGATAAATACTGTCTGGTCAGCACAGGCGTATGTTTTGATAAATATTGACTTGTCAGCACAGGCGTATGTTACAATACATATTGTCTAGTTGACATAGGGGTATGTGATGATAAATATTATCTATGGCTTAATCTATTTCTATAATGATACAAATTAAATTAATTTAATCTTCTTTCGTGTAAGAGTAACTGACTAACCCCTTAGTATGTTAAACTTTGTGAAAGTTTATTAAAATCCAGTTCCTATAGAAAATCTATGAATGTGTTTTTGTGTTGTTTACTTGTGCTAGCAGGAGGGTAGCCCTTTCATAGTGTGTATGACGTACGCGTTCCAAACTCCGGAGAAGTTGTGTTTTATACTTGATCTGATGAACGGAGGCGACCTGCATTACCACTTGTCCCAACATGGGGTCTTCTCCGAGAGGGAGGTGCGGTTCTACGCTGCCGAGGTCATCCTAGGCTTAGAGCATATGCACAACCGGTTTGTGGTGTATCGAGATTTGAAGGTGAGTTCTTGTGCTTAAAAACATATTATGTCTTTTTAAAAATATTTTTAAACTTAAAATAACAATTAATTTCTCATGTAATTATTAATTATAAGGACATAGATTTGTATTTGAATATTATTGCATCTTTTATACTATTATACAAATTCAATACTTTATCATAACTAAACCAGTTATCATCACATTTAATAAAATTCTTTTTTGATCACTTTTCCTGTACAAGCATGCTATATTTCAAATTTTGTATTTCAGCCTGCAAATATTTTATTAGATGAAAATGGCCATGTGAGAATATCAGATTTAGGTTTAGCCTGTGATTTTTCCAAGAAAAAACCTCACGCCAGCGTGTAAGTATTAATAATTTTTTGTTTGTGGGAATCATTTGTCAACACATTAATCATAGCATCAGCTATTTCTATACTTATGATATTACTACCATATTTTACACAGAGGAGAACACGGATATATGTTTGTCTGTTTGATTTGTTTACAGAGGAACACATGGTTGTTTGTTTGTTTGTATATTTACAGAGGGAACACATGGTTATATGTTTGTTTGTATGTTTACAGAGGAACACATGGTTATTTGTTTGTTAGTATGTTTACAGAGGAACACATGGTTATATGTTTGTCTGTTTGTTTGTTTACAGAGGAACACATGGTTATATGTTTGTTTGTATGTTTACAGAGGAACACATGGTTATATGTTTGTTTGTATGTTTACAGAGGAACACATGGTTATATGTGTGTCTGTTTGTTTGTTTACAGAGGAACACATGGTTATATGTGTGTCTGTTTGAAGAGGAACACATGGTTATATGTTTGTTAGTATGTTTACAGAGGAACACATGGTTATATGTTTGTTTGTATGTTTACAGAGGAACACATGGTTATATGTTTGTTTGTATGTTTACAGAGGAACACATGGTTATATGTTTGTCAGGACACATGGTTTGTTTACAGAAGAACACATGGTTATATGTTTGTTTGTTTACAGAGGAACACATGGTTATATGTTTGTTTGTTTACAGAGGAACACATGGTTATTTGTTTGTTTTTCATTTACAGAGGAAACACATGGTTATATGTTTGTTTGTTTTACAGAGGAACACATGGTTATATGTTTGTTTGTTCTTTACAGAGGAACACATGGTTATATGTTTGTTTGTATGTTTACAGAGGAACACATGGTTATATGTTTGTTAGTATGTTTACAGAGGAACACATGGTTATATTTTTGTTTGTAATGTTTACAGAGGAACACATGGTTATTGGTTATATGTTTGTTTGTATGTTTACAGAGGAACACATGGTTATATGTTTGTTTTGTTTATGTTTACAGAGGAAACACATGGTTATATGTTTGTTGTTTGTTTACAGAGGAACACATGGTTATATGTTTGTTTACAGAGGACACATTTACAGTTGGTATTTGTTTGTTTGTTTACAGAGGAACACATGGTTATATGTTTGTTTGTTTTATCAGAGGAACACATGGTTATATGTGTGTCTGTTTGTTTGTTTACAGAGGAACACATGGTTATATGTGTGTCTGTTTGTTTGTTTACAGAGGAACACATGGTTATATGTGTGTCTGTTTGAAGAGGAACACATGGTTATATGTTTGTCTGTTTGTTTGTTTACAGAGGAACACATGGTTATATGTTTGTTTGTATGTTTACAGAGGAACACATGGTTATATGTTTGTCTGTTTGTTTGTTTACAGAGGAACACATGGTTATTTGTCTGTTTGTTTACAGAGGAACACATGGTTATTTGTTTGTTTGTTCATTTACAGAGGAACACATGGTTATATGGCCCCCGAGGTCCTATCCAAAGGAACACCTTATGACTCCAGTGCTGATTGGTTTTCCTTAGGATGCATGCTGTACAAATTATTGAAAGGGTAAGTTTACTCATTAACTACTGCACTTATTATTATATTGGTGGATTAAGCACTATCTCCCAATTATTGTCCTGGTTTCATGGGACAATCAAAATTTGATATCTAGATTATTGAGAAATGGAGAATTTAACTGGCCCTTCCAGCCATGTCAATCGGCCATGTCATAAAAATCGTAAGACACATGTTTAATAATACTGTTATGACATCACATGTAATTTTGACATCATTGCATCTATGTAGAGACCAAATTTAAAGTTTAACTTCTATTTCTATTAATAAGAGTTCAGTTATAAACAGAATCTTACACTCATGACTATCTTGTATGAAATTTATCAAACTAGTTAAATAATTTGATATGCCACTTACCTAAAGGCTCCTGGCATATGAAATTATTGAATTTGTTTGATAAATGTCATATCACATAGCCACTCATGTGAGATCCACTATTTATTTTATCTGACAGATAATGTAATGCTTAAAGTTTCTGTAATAATAAAGTCAAAATTTTTAAGATTCCTGTAGAATCATATTCCTGATAAGTCAGCCTTAATTTATTGAAGCTCTGATCAATACAATACTTGTAACAGAGATTCTGTTTATTTTTCAGACATAGTCCCTTCAGACAACACAGAACCAAAGACAAACATGAAATTGATAGAATGACCATGACTATGGTAAGTTGTGGTACAGAATCTTACACTTATAAACTGTATGATATATTATAAGATAATCCTATATAGTAACAGAGTAGGCAAGCTCAGATCTGTGATACACATTCAGGGGGCCTATATATAGTAACAGAGTAGGCAAGCTCAGATCTGTGATACACATCTAAGGGGCCTATATATAGTAACAAAATAGGCAAGCTCAGATCTGTGATACACAGCTAGGGGACCTATATATAGTAACAGAGTAGGCAAGCTCAGATCTGTGATACACATTCAGGGGGCCTATATATAGTAACAGAGTAGGCAAACTCAGATCTGTGATACACATCTAGGGGGCCTATATATAGTAACAAAATAGGCAAGCTCAGATCTGTGATACACATCTAGGGGACCTATATATAGTAACAGAGTAGGCAAGCTCAGATCTGTGATACACATCTAGGGGCCTATATAGTAACAGAGTAGGCAAACTCAGATCTGTGATACACATCTAAGGGCCTATATAGTAACAGAGTAGGCAAACTCAGATCTGTGATACACATCCAGGGGGCCTATATAGTAACAGAGTAGGCAAGCTCAGATCTGTGATATACATCTAGGAGGCCTATATAAAGTAACAGAGTTGGCAAGCTCAGATCTGTGATACACATTCAGGGGGCCTATATATAGTAACAGAGTAGGCAAGCTCAGATCTGTGATACACATCTAGGGGCCTATATATAGTAACAGAGTAGGCAAGCTCAGATCTGTGATACACATCTAGGGGCCTATATATAGTAACAGAGTAGGCAAGCTCAGATCTGTGATACACATCTAGGGGCCTATATAGTAACAGAGTAGGCAAGCTCAGATCTGTGATACACATCAGGGGCCTATATAGTAACAGAGTAGGCAAGCTCAGATCTGTGATACACATCTAGGGGCCTATATAGTAACAGAGTAGGCAAGCTCAGATCTGTGATACACATCTAGGGGCCTATATATAGTAACAGAGTAGGCAAGCTCAGATCTGTGATACACATCTAGGGGCCTATATATAGTAACAGAGTAGGCAAGCTCAGATCTGTGATACACATCTAGGGGCCTATATAGTAACAGAGTAGGCAAGCTCAGATCTGTGATACACATCTAGGGGCCTATATAGTAACAGAGTAGGCAAGCTCAGATATGTGATACACATCCAGGGGGCCTATATAGTAACGAGTAGGCAAGCTCAGATCTGTGATACACATCCAGGGGGCCTATATAGTAACAGAGTAGGCAAGCTCAGATCTGTGATACACATCCAGGGGGCCTATATATAGTAACAGAGTAGGCAAACTCAGATCTGTGATACACATCTAGGGGCCTATATGGTTACAATGTTTCAGTTTCCTAAGCTGGCTGTATAATCTGAACAGGTTTTTTGCTCTAGTAGCATCTTAGGTGGTACAGTTCAGTGATATAACACTATTAATCAGGCAACATTCCAATGCTCCTATAAGCGGACAATCTAAATTTTTTATCATTCACATTGATGTTACATCATGGAAAAGTTGTCTTCAAATAACTCATACTTTTTGAGCTGCCTGATTCGATGACATAGTAACACGTCATTGCTGTTGTATATTTTGTAGAATGTTGAGCTGCCTGATTCGATGACGTGTGAGATGAAAGCCCTACTAGAAGGACTCCTACAGAGGAATGTCGACGATCGGCTAGGCTGTATGGGCCGAGGGTAAGCTTCCAGATACCAGTACTGGCTTCAATATCAAGGATTAAATAAATCTAATATAGATACAGGGATGTCATTGATCTGTTAATATCACACTGATTACCATAGCAACAAGTTTCTTCTAAAGACATAAGATTTTTAGTATATAACCCATCATTCCTCTCATATACAGAGCCCAAGAGGTAAAGGAACATCCATTTTTCCGGACCATAGATTGGACTCAGGTTTATCTCCAGAAATACACTCCGCCCCTCATTCCCCCGCGGGGCGAGGTCAATGCAGCCGATGCTTTTGACATAGGATCCTTTGACGAAGAGGACACAAAAGGCATTAAAGTAAGTTGTGGGTTTAAAAATGGATTTTTTTAAATGTTAAATATTTTCTGAGAAGATTTGATAAATCATACCCAGTGCATATAGTAAGTAGGTAGTTCTATCAAAATGGTTTTCAATAATACTATATAGTTCATGTTTTCTCTAAATCCACTGGATAAGTGATCAAAATTGTTTTGAACATGTTTCATCTTCACTTTATAAAATGGGTGTTTAAAAGAAAATTGAACTTATAAATTAACTTAATTATCAGTTTCAAAATCAAATTGGTAAGTTGAATTTATTTCTAGAATAAATTATCTTTTGAAATATTGCTGAAACTGACCAAGGAATTTTATATTGGAATTTTATAGTTAGCTGAAGCTGACCAAGAACTGTATCGGAATTTTCCATTGGTTGTCTCTGAGAGGTGGCAACAAGAAGTTGCTGAAACGGTGTTTGAGGCAATCAACACAGATACAGACAAACTAGAACAAAAACGCAAACAAAAACCAAGAATAGACGATGTGGATGTTGGTAGGTATCCAGATAAAAAGTATTACTCTCATAGCCATAAATCAGATGATAGCGTACATAGATAGTTCTACTTGTCAGATAGTTGTATACAAATAGTGTGTAATGAGAACATTTACGAACATCATACATTCTAACCTACAAGTTATTATTTAGGCGCCATCTTTATAACCAGTCTGTTTGAAACATAAAATAAGAACAAAAGCTGTAATTCTATGGCTTATTGTATGGAATACTTTTATATTACTATAGAGAACACAGTTGGTGGTAGGCGTAAGTATTGTTTTGTTGATGGTTCTATAACTTCACAAGGGATGTTTCTTCACTGTCACAGATGGGAAAAGCATGTGTGAGAGTGTACAGGGTGTGATCACAAGTGGACATCTACAGCCCACTACATATAACTTGGTCATAATGTAGTATCCAAAATAGCAACAGAGTATCCAAAATAGCAACAAAGTATCCAAAATAGCAACAGAGTATTCAAAATAGCAACAAAGTATCCAAAATAGCAACAAAGTATCCAAAATAGCAGCAGAGTATTCAAAATAGCAACAGAGTATGCAAAATAGCAACAGAGTATCCAAAATAGCAACAAAGTATCCAAAATAGCAGCAGAGTATTCAAAATAGCAACAGAGTATTCAAAATAGCAACAGAGTATCCAAAATAGCAACACAGTATCCAAAATAGTAACAAAGTATCCAAAATAGCACCAAAGTATCCAAAATAGCGACAAAGTATCGAAAATAGCAACAGAGTATCCAAAATAGCAACAGAGTTTCCAAAATAGCAACAGAGTATCCAAAATAGCAACAAAGTATCCAAAATAGCAACAAAGTATTCAAAATAGCAACAGAGTATCCAAAATAGCACAAAGAGTATCCAAAATAGCAACAAAGTATCCAAAATAGCAACAGAGTATCCAAAATAGCAACAGAGTATTCAAAATAGCAACAGAGTATCCAAAATAGCAACAAAGTATCCAAAATAGAAACAGAGTATTCAAAATAGCAACAGAGTATCCAAAATAGCAACAGAGTATCAAAAGCAACAGTGTATTCAAAATAGCAACAGAGTATTCAAAATAGCAATAAAATATCCAAACTAGCAACAAAGTATCCAAAATAGCAACAGAGTATCACAAATAGCAACTAAGTATCCAAAATAGCAAAAAATTATCCAAAATAGCAACAGAGTGTCCAAAATAGCAACAAAGTATCCAAAATAGCATCAGAGTATTCAAAATAGCAACAGAGTATCCAAAATAGCAACAGGGTATTCAAAATATCAGCATCAGAGTATTCAAAATAGCAACAGAGTATCCAAAATAGCAACAAAGTATCCAAAATAGCAACAGAGTATCCAAAATAGCAACAGAGTATCCAAAATAGCAACAAAGTATCCAAAATAGAAACAGAGTATTCAAAATAGTAACATAATATCCAAAATAAAAACAGTATCTAAAATAGCAACAAGATGTCCAATATAGCAAGAAAGTATCCAAAATAGCAACAAGGTGTCCAATATAGCAACAAAGTATTCCAAATAGCAACAAAGGTGTCCAAAATAGCAACAAAGTATTCAAAGTAGAAACAAAGTATCCAAAAACAATACACAACATTGTGGTACATTATATAACACTGTTGTTCAATTCAAAATTATATTGAATTATGTTAAAGGGACAATTCAGTGAGCTAATTCTGTAACATAATCACGAAGCAAAATATGACATAAATGTATTGTTTTACATTTCTTATGAAGAACATATAGCAAGAAAAATTGACAAATTTCAAGACATTGTTAAGTATTTTGATTGATAACATTGAAATTTCAAATCGTTGATCAATAAATTAAGCACGTACAACATGTAAGCTGTACCCATACTCGAGCCAAAGTCACACACTTTAAACAAATGCGGTACATATCACCACTGAGGAGTTGATGAAATTATTTTTAGACAAGATGAAATTATTTTTATACAAGAACATGCATCTAATAAGCTAAGCACACTACTGTTTGACCCATTTGAGTAGTTCTAGACAAAAAAATCTTTACTACACAGGCAAGGGCCAGGGTTGGGCATACAAGACATCCGACCAGTACGTGTAATGGCGGACAGTAAGCGAGTTTGAACATTTCACATACATTTCACTACAGCAGTCTTTTCTGGTATATCACAGTAAAACCAACTTATCTAATTTCTAATAAAACTGGTTTATTTCCGAAATATGTGCAAATTTTAATGTACTCTTAGACTGAATTGTCCCTTTAAATTATGACATATTGTTCAACATTTTGATACTGTGTGCTACATTTGGTACAATATCTACTATTGCCTATAGTGTAAGTAAAAGACTATTCAGCTCAAGGTTTTCCCCACATCTGTCTTATACCGTTTTACTGTTTTGATTTGTATATTTTATAACAAAAAAGATATTTACATAGGATGATATATGCATTGAAAAGAAAACTTTCATAAGACCTTAATTACATTAAAAAAAAAATCAGAAAGTTTTGCCCTCTTGTTTATACCATTCACTGCCTGATTGCAGTTTGTCATTTTACATTGAAACCAATCATCAACTATATTAATTTCGTACCATCTTAATTAGAATGTTTGATACATGTAAACTATGAAACTGAAAAACTGACAAAAGACACTGAAACGCTTAACTTACAAGTACAGGTAAGATTTTTCTTCAAAAGAAAATTGACTTGTTAACCATCCACAGGATCTAAATATAGCAACAACTATAAGTACCATATTCGACCGAATAAGCGCCCCACTTCCTCCCAATTTTCCTGACCACAATTTCACAACTGTCTTGCATTTAAAACTGACATATTAATTAAATGTAGACTAAACAAATGAGTATCTTATGTCTTGTTCATTTGATTTCTTTTGAAAATTGATTAGGAGTTTACTTTTGATTTAAAATTTAAGAAATGCTAGTAAAATTTAGGTCAAATATCGTATGTAAATAAAGGTTAACAAACATCTTCAATGAAAATGAATTCTTTATTGTGATAGGTCCTACAGACTGTATAGTGGAGGGAGAGGTACTAAAACTAGGAGGACCCTTTCTACAAACATGGCAGAAGAAACATCTCAAATTATATCCTAATAGATTAGAATTTTACAGCAAGAACAAAGATGGCCAGGTGGTCCGAGGAAAAGGAGTAGAGGTATGTATAGGTGGTCTGAGGAAAAGGAGTAGAGGTTTGTGTGGGTGGTCCAAGGTAAAGGAGTAGAGGTATGTATAGGTGGTCAGAACAAAAGGAGTAGAGGTTTGTGTAGGTGTTGATAGGAAAAGGAGGAGAGGTATGCATAGGTGGTCCGAGGTTAAGGAGTATAGGTTTGTATAGGTGGTCAGAGGAAAATGGGTAGAGGTTTGTGTGGGTGGTCTGAGGAAAAGGGTTAGAGGCTTGTGTGGATAGTGATAGGAAAAGGGGTAGAGGTTTGTGTGGATAGTCATAGGAAAAGGGGTAAAGGTTTGTGTGGGTAGTCATAGGAAAAGGGGTAAAGGTTTGTGTGGGTGGTCTGAGGAAAAGGGGTAGAGGTTTGTGTGGGTGGTCAGAGGAAAAGGGGTAGAGGTTTGTGTGGGTAGTCATAGGAAAAGGGGTAGAGGTTTGTGTGGGTAGTCATAGGAAAAGGGGTAGAGGTTTGTGTGGGTAGTCATAGGAAAAGGGGTAGGGGTTTGTGTGGGTGGTCTCAGGAAAAGGGGTAAAGGTGTGTGTGTGTGTGGTCATAGGAAAAGGGGTAAAGGTTTGTGTGTGGTAGTCATAGGAAAAGGGGTAAAGGTTTGTGTGGGTAGTCATAGGAAAAGGGGTAAAGGTTTGTGTGGGTAGTCATAGGAAAAGGGGTAGAGGTTTGTGTGGGTAGTCATAGGAAAAGGGGTAGAGGTTTGTGTGGGTAGTTTCATAGGAAAAGGGGTAAAGGTTTGTGTGGGTAGTCATAGGAAAAGGGGTAAAGGTTTGTGTGGTGTAGTCATAGGAAGCATGGAGTTATAACAAACACATTTACACAAAGTCATGGTTATCATGTACTGGTAGTCTTTTTCATTCGTCTTCAAGGTTCTTCTTAGATGTCTTTGTCTAATGTGTCAAACTTATGCTTACAACAAAATGATTTTGTCAGTCCCCAGGGGGAACCATGTTTTACAGTATTTATTAATTTGCATTTTGAGTAAAAACCACTTACATCAAACTTTGCCATGTGATTATGCTAGCATCTAATGCAGTAAAAATAATTGACAATATTTGCGTTTGCAGTTGGTTTCAATGTTGGACATTAGAGAAGTATATCAAGAATTTCAGAAGCTGAACAAAACAGAAAACTGTATAGTTATAGTACAGAAAAACGACACAAAGCTAGCCATTACGTCTCCGGTAAGTATAGAAAACTGAATAGCACAGAAATGGTATATAGCCTACATTGTATAGAATTTTGGTGCATTAGTTCATTAGTAATGTCCCATATTGGTTACAGCATTTTAATGCATTAGTAATGTCCGATATTGGTTACAGCATTTTGATGCATAAGTAATGTCCGATATTGGTTACAGCATTTTAATGCATTAGTTATGTCCATATTGGTTACAACATTTTAATGCATTAGTTATGTCCATATTGGTACAGTTTTACAGCATTTTTATGCATAAGTAATGTCCATATTTGGTTACAGCATTTTAATGCATTAGTTATGTCCATATTGGTTACAGCATTTTGATGCATAAGTAATGTCCGATATTGGTTACAACATTTTAATGCATTAGTTATGTCCATATTGGTAACAGCATTTTAATGCATTAGTATTGTCCCATATTGGTTACAGCATTTTGATGCATAAGTAATGTCCCATATTGGTAACAGCATTTTAATGCATTAGTTATGTCCATATTGGTTACAGCATTTTGATGCATTAGTAATGTCCAATATTGGTTACAGCATTTTGATGCATAAGTAATGTCCGATATTGGTTACAACATTTTAATGCATTAGTTATGTCCATATTGGTAACAGCATTTTTATGCATAAGTATTGTCCGATATTGGTTACAGCATTTTGATGCATAAGTAATGTCCAATATTGGTTACAGCATTTTGATGCATTAGTAATGTCCGATATTGGTTACAACATTTTAATGCATTAGTTATGTCCATATTGGTAACAGCATTTTTATGCATAAGTAATGTCCGATATTGGTTACAGCATTTTGATGCATAAGTAATGTCCGATATTGGTTACAACATTTTAATGCATTAGTTATGTCCATATTGGTAACAGCATTTTTATGCATAAGTAATGTCCGATATTGGTTACAGCATTTTGATGCATAAGTAATGTCCCATATTGGTTACAGCATTTTGATGCATAAGTAATGTCCCATATTGGTTACAGCATTTTGATGCATTAGTAATGTCCGATATTGGTTACAACATTTTAATGCATTAGTTATGTCCATATTGGTAACAGCATTTTTATGCATAAGTAATGTCCGATATTGGTTACAACATTTTAATGCATTAGTTATGTCCATATTGGTTACAGCATTTTAATGCATTAGTAATGTCCGATATTGGTTACAGCATTTTGATGCATAAGTAATGTCCGATATTGGTTACAGCATTTTAATGCATTAGTTATGTCCATATTGGTTACAGCATTTTGATGCATTAGTAATGTCCGATATTGGTTACAGCATTTTGATGCATAAGTGATGTTCGATATTGGTTAAAACATTTTAATGCATTAGTTATGTCCATATTGGTAACAGCATTTTGATGCATAAGTAATGTCCGATATTGGTTAAAACATTTTAATGCATTAGTTATGTCCATATTGGTAACAGCATTTTGATGCATAAGTAATGTCCGATATTGGTTACAACATTTTAATGCATTAGTTATGTCCATATTGGTAACAGCATTTTGATGCATTAGTAATGTCCGATATTGGTTACAGCATTTTGATGCATAAGTAATGTCCGATATTGGTTACAACATTTTAATGCATTAGTTATGTCCATATTGGTAACAGCATTTTTATGCATAAGTATTGTCCGATATTGGTTACAGCATTTTGATGCATAAGTAATGTCCAATATTGGTTACAGCATTTTGATGCATTAGTAATGTCCGATATTGGTTACAACATTTTAATGCATTAGTTATGTCCATATTGGTAACAGCATTTTTATGCATAAGTAATGTCCGATATTGGTTACAGCATTTTGATGCATAAGTAATGTCCGATATTGGTTACAACATTTTAATGCATTAGTTATGTCCATATTGGTAACAGCATTTTTATGCATAAGTAATGTCCGATATTGGTTACAGCATTTTGATGCATTAGTAATGTCCCATATTGGTTACAGCATTTCAATGCATTAGTTATGTCCATATTGGTTACAGCATTTTGATGCATAAGTAATGTCCCATATTGGTTACAGCATTTTGATGCATAAGTAATGTCCCATATTGGTTACAGCATTTTGATGCATAAGTAATGTCCCATATTGGTTACAGCATTTTGATGCATTAGTAATGTCCGATATTGGTTACAACATTTTAATGCATTAGTTATGTCCATATTGGTAACAGCATTTTTATGCATAAGTAATGTCCGATATTGGTTACAACATTTTAATGCATTAGTTATGTCCATATTGGTAACAGCATTTTGATGCATTAGTAATGTCCGATATTGGTTACAGCATTTTGATGCATAAGTAATGTCCGATATTGGTTACAACATTTTAATGCATTAGTTATGTCCATATTGGTTACAGCATTTTGATGCATTAGTAATGTCCGATATTGGTTACAGCATTTTGATGCATAAGTGATGTTCGATATTGGTTAAAACATTTTAATGCATTAGTTATGTCCATATTGGTAACAGCATTTTGATGCATAAGTAATGTCCGATATTGGTTACAGCATTTTAATGCATTAGTTATGTCCATATTGGTTACAGCATTTTGATGCATAAGTAATGTCCGATATTGGTTACAACATTTTAATGCATTAGTTATGTCCATATTGGTAACAGCATTTTGATGCATTAGTAATGTCCGATATTGGTTACAGCATTTTGATGCATAAGTAATGTCCGATATTGGTTACAACATTTTAATGCATTAGTTATGTCCGATATTGGTTACAGCATTTTGATGCATAAGTAATGTCCAATATTGGTCAGAGCATTTTGATGCATTAGTAATGTCCGATATTGGTTACAGCTTTGAACTATGTTAGTAATTTCCGATATTAGTTACAGCATTTTGATGCATTAGTAATGTCCAATATTAGTTACAGCATTTAGGTACAGTGGAATTTGATTGATACGAACACAGATAATTCAACAACCAGGCTTAATATGAAGTACTTTGCCGGTTTCGACCCAATTCCCTCTTTATCTTTGTTTAAAAAACTCAGAAAATTTTAGTTCGGAAACTAAAAAAATTGGATAATACAAAGTAAATTTTTGGCCCGATTGACAAAAATCACGCAAAAGTGTTCGTATAACTTGAGGTAAGAATTTTTGGACAATGAGATCGCCTAATATGCTGATTCTTTCTTCATAAATCTGCGGTAGAACGGTATTTCAAAAGCAGTTTCCAACTACAAAGTGTGGAAAAGTTTGTTTAATGTTTAGCTATTGTCCTAAGTTATAACTTATATTGTATCAACAATCATCAAGAATCATCAGTTATAAAGTATATACATACTAAGTAAAGCTATTGTCAGTAGACTTGAGAACTTTTGAAGTTTTGTCTTGGTCCCTTCCAGTTAGTATTAACCAAATTCTTCTGTATATTAGTAATTTTTGATATTGGTATAGCCCTATACGTGTACATTAGTAACATTGGATGTTTGTGTTTTCAGGACCGGGTACTTATAAACCAGTGGAAGGATGAGATTATCAGTGGATATAAAACCTCTACACAAATGATGGCACAGATGACAACTAAAGCTAGCAAGATGTACGGTGCCGCTATCGCTAATAGCCCTAGCTCAGAAAACTTCAAACCCCCTCTAGAACATAGAAATAGCAATGGGAGCTAGACTACACCCCAGTTAGTCAGAATTATTGTGTCAGACTTAGTGGTGTGAGGTACCAGCAGTATAGTGATGATGGAATCTCTCCATCACCAGTTGTGAATGCCACCCTCTATTTCTTAACTCATCTATAGGATGGCAGTTTGTTCCAGAGATTGGTGGTCCTCGTGTATGGAAGAGGAAAAAACTACTTCAAACAAAACCTAGGATTATACATGTGTTCTATCAGTGATCTGATGCAAATCCAATATGTCTAGTTGTTCAGGAAAGCTACCCACTCATCAACCAGGCGAGAGAGGCCAGTGGATATAAATACTGTCAAGTTCGTAAAGCTGGAATGAATAATTAGCCGTATTTATAATATTTATTCATTTTGTGCCAATCACCAAATAGTTAAAGAAAACTTAACAAATAAGATGGCAGGATGGAAGTGAAAAATGTTTCCAGAACAGAAAGGATATTATCATCAAAGGATAGATGTGGTTCAAAGGCTGTGATTGGTTATTTAAGCATCATGGTATCCTAGCAACGCTGTGACACACCATCCCATTGGCTGATGGCATATATTATTGAAACCTGGTCTGACATTTTAATTTACATGCTACAATTTTTGTTTTATCTGTGATTTCTAATTGTTATTATGATGTACATTTCATATACTTGCATTTTGTGATTGAATTGGCAAAAAAGGACAACAGTGTTACTTTTGGTACATGTTCCAGTTAGACATGTTATTGTATGAACCCTGTTTTATGCATATATATAGATCTGACCTTTGACTTTTTTGCTATAAGGAGACTGATCTCTGTGTCTGATTTAAGCAGCTCCCCTGACAGTCGTAAATATTATCAAAAAATCTTTATTTTACAATATTCTCCCAATTTCCCCCATTTTTCACACTCTAAAATTTTTTACCATGTCATTTAAAAAATTTTACAAGAGTTTTATGTCAGCTCTTGAAATGATACGAAAAAAAGTGCTGACACTGAAACTGTCTTTGTGATTTTCATTCGCTTTAAGAATTGCTGAAATCTGGTAATATATATATAGACATTGTTAAGACATTTGTATTGAATAGCTTTACAATGTAACTTTATAATGATAACGAAACCTTTTGGTTTGGTCTTTTCTTCTGTTTTTGTTTTTGTTTTGTTCCTGTTGAAAGGCTCTTGGTACAAATAGATTTGTATGATATCAACATTACACCAATTCTATAGATTTCATAAAACCAATAGTCAGAAAGCAGAATACATCTAGACCAATGAGTTAGTTTTGCAAACTTCACAGCTCAAATCTTTGAATAAAAAATTGGTTGCAAGGGGTTTGTTTACACTTATGAAGTCTGGGGCCCTGCTCTGAAGTTGTTGGCAAAGCATAGGGTTCATGTGTGATTGAATTTGGAAGTTTGAAGTTCCAATCCTGGACATTAGTGACACGGGATAAGTTTCAAGATTTGCTTAGAATGTGGAAGTCCTAACTCCAAATACTAGTCTAAGCTCTTGCACCATTGTCAATTGAAAGTTTTGTATTTTGCAGTGTTCAAATTCTGGTCAAAGTGCTAAGAATAATGAAAAAAAGTTGCAATATATCTAGAGATTGAGGATTTAAGTTCCAAAGCTTTGTCTGTATGTTGGTGGATATGGTTTTAGATCGTCTTTAGGTTTGAAATTTGGTTTTGAAATCTTGACGGTTATATTGGCAGGTGTATAAAACCTTAGGGCAGTGGATTTCTTACCTCAACTCTAATAAGATTAAGATTAATGTATGGGTTTGAGGTTCAGATTCAAATATGATTGTTTTATTATTGCTCTCCTGCTGCAACTATAATCATCTGTGATTAGTGCAAATTTATTTGTCCTAGATGTCCCGATATATTACCACAAACCCTCCACCTCTGGGTTGCAAGATCAAATCCCATTTGGGGCAGTTGCAAGGTACCTGACTGTAGGTCTGGTTTTTCTCAGGATACTCCGGCTTTCCTTCACCTCCTTAATCTGGCACATCCTTACATGACCCTGGCTGTTATTAGGACATGAAACAAACCAAACCTACATCTATCCTAAAAAGCTGATTTAAACTAGAAAGAAGCTTTATCCTTATTGATAAGGTTTGAGAGGTTCCTCTCCATGTTTGTAATGATAGATCAAGCATGGGGACTTTTACTATTTTGTGTAAAAAGCCAAATTAAAAGTAATAAAATGTAATAAGAATGAATGGAAGATTAAAGATGTAAGACAGATTTAATCCTGTAGTTTTAATCAAACTTGAAATCCATTTAATGAAAAGATGTTCTTTGAATGAGAAGTAAGACTTCTGTCCATTAGGTATTCAACTGTAACATTGTATGCTTTATGGTATAAAATACATCCGTTAATTTATCACAACAATTATGTGCTATCAAGAGATTGATTAAAGATGCTCCACCGCCAACAGAGTATGAACGATACTTATCATTTGAACAATAATTAGTGTTTATCTTGTGTATATATATGTCTTCTTCACACAAAATTAATATGAAATAATTGATTTTGCTTTTGGTGCATGGGCAATCAGTAATTCATTCCATATAAGGCATAGCAATATATTTTATCTTGAAGTAAAAATAGAAGCTCAAACATTTCAATGGTGGCAATGATGTAAAGTAGGTAAGTGTTTTTGACAGAAAAAAAGCCCAATTGTGAGTGGTGGAGTATCTTTAAAACTAACATATTGATAGAATTTTTAATTTAAAAATCCCAGAAATTGTTGAACTTTATTTTCAATGGTTTCTCACCAAAAGTAAAACAATCTTAACTAAGATACAAGAACAGTTTTTGTCATATCAGCATGGAAGATTTAGCTACTGAGAGCTTCATTGTTACGACAATTAAAGAAACAAGAAACATTTAAGTTACTATTAAATAGATATCTCTGTAAGTACTCTTCACCAGTGAAAACAAAAGGCTGAAGAAGAAATAATGATGAGACGAGGAAAAAACCACATTGTTTATAGATTGTTTATATTAATTATTTATCGAAAACCAAAGAAAAGATACAGAGCTTATATGTTCATCGATTTCAAGGTCGTGGAGATGTACAGTATATAGAATAAAGTAGCTTTTCACATTGTTTTTGTCACATGAATACTGTAATATTTTGGATTAGAGATAAGAAAAGATTAAAAGTCTACACTATGTCTGGTAAATGTTTTATTGTATGTGTGTGTATATCCATATTGAAGGAGCACATCGCGGGACTTGAATGTAGAAAAGCTTTAACAGTGAGGAAGACAACAATAACACAGCCAACCTGAGACTCTCAGACTTCTCTGAATGTTATAAGATAATGATCTACATTTGATAGTTTAATGTTCATGTCACTACTGTAGATATTGATTACAGAAATAAGAGAGTTTACATGTACATATTCTGGTTTTGCTGTATTTTGTGTGACAAATGTAAAAAAAACTGTATCCTTAAGATTGATACTTGAAAAATGTTTGTATTTTCTTTTTCTTCCTGAACATTTAAGCTCTGTATTTTTTTATAGCTTTGATACAAATTTTCACAAGTTATATATATTTTCTAGATCCCAAAACTCCCCACTATGGGTGTAAATTTTATTATATATATTATACATGGGAGCAAATGGTGTTTTTGAAATGACCAAATATGTTAAGTTTGGATGGGTTTGTTTTATGTTAAGATATTTATGTATTATTTGTCCATACCATTTCAGTGGTATGATTATAGTAACAAAATTAAATCATATTATTCTAAATGCACTACTAAAAAGAAAAATATGATGATTTACAAGCATATTGAAATTTCATCTCAGGTTTTCAAAAACGAAAATATTTCCTTAATTGACAAAAACTTTTGCTGGTTATCAATGTAAACATCCAAAACATAAATAAATAATTCTCTCATCGACTTAGCTATACATTAGTGACATGTAAACATGTGTATTCTGATTTTGTTTTTATTAATTTAGAAAGACACCACAACATTTACAGTATGTAAAACACTCAATGATCTAAATCGTTCATTCAGATTCCATTTCCATTTCAGAAAATATATTTAACAATTTAAGATTAACTTGTTATGAAACCTGACATTACTGACCGACCACTGACCACTGACATTCACTGACCAGTTACTTTACTGACCAGTTTCTTTACTGACCATTAATTTTTCCGACCACTGACTTTACTGACCAGTTTCTTTACTGACCATTAATTTTTCCGACCACTGACTTTACTGACCACCACCTTTACCTACAACTGACTTTATTGACCAGCAACATTAAATCGTAATGACTTCTGACATTATTGACCACTGATTCTAATGGTTGAATAAATATTAATTTTATCACATAATCCGCCTGATATCCAGTTACTTCGGCCATGTCATGTTTTTGCAATTGTCATATAACCTGGACCACTTGTTATGGCTGGAAATCTAATGTGACGTTATGATCATGATTTGACGTCTGTAAACAATATGACGTGACATTGGGATTCGAGGACGTCGTGAAAAAATGTTGACTTCTACTGGAATTTTGCAATGCATTTTGACATGAAGATTCTTCAAAATTTTGTTTTAGTTATGTGATAAAAGTATCTCCATTTTGTGTTCATTTCATATGAAATATGAATTGAACTCTCGTTTAAGATCCAATATCACAAGAAGTAAAGACGTTATACAGTTAATGCACGACTATAAACTGTGGACATACTGAGTTAGTTATAAGTGCTGTTGTTGACAGGGTTACCAGGAAAAGCCAGTAAACAATCTAGCTGTTGTTTGCACTATAAACTTATTTACCTCATTATTTTTGTGATTTAATTTTTGTACACATATCAGATTTCAAAAAAGCTTATCATTACTTGAACTGCTTTAGTATCTAGAAGCATCTATAAACAAATATAAACTTTATCTTTAGCAAAATAAATGTCAGTTGAAACTTAGAATTTTGCTAACATATTACATTTTGATGCATTAAGAAATGCAAAACCAGCTAGGGTAAGGTTTTAAACACATTCAGATTTAGTGAATATCTTCCACATAAATGACATAATGTGCTATTTGATCATACAATGATGATGTTTGAATATTTGAGATAGTTTTGATTTCTACTATTTGTCACTATAGGGTTTCGCTGGTCTTGTTGCTCCTCCATGATGTTTTTCATGAATACTTTTTTTTGCATAAAATTGGTTTCATCATTTCAAATTTGATGTTTTCTTAATGAAAATGATTCAGAAATCATATGAATATTTTGCTTTTGGTATTTTTTAATTAAATTTCTTTGTTAGTGTCATCTTTTGCATTGTGAAGTCTGCTTGGTGTTCGGATGGACAGAGTCAATAAAAAGGACAACACATTGACCAATTATTTGATAATATTGTAAAAACATTTTTCTTGGAAACCTGGCCATTTATTTCATGGGTTACATGAAAGTTAAAAAAAAAATAGATGGAAAAATATCACAAAGAAAGGTCAAAGTTCATTCTTCCTCTACATTGTCTTGACTTTGATTATGTAACAATTTTATTTTAAACCAAAAATAAACTTTGAATGTTATAAATGAAAATTCTGAAATATCAGGAAACATAGACCATCAGATTTTGCTTTAAGAAAAATACTGCTTGTCATTGGATTTTAACAAAGGTATTTTTGGAAAATCACTATTACAGATACCAGGTATTCATCATCAATCAATTTTGAGTGAATTTTCATTTGTTCTACTGGATACATATGATATACAAATCAGTCCTTCATTGTCTCTCCATATTGGCTGGATTTTAACATTGTACGAAGGGAAGTAACTCTCATTGACTAGAAGGAGTTTTTATTGTCAACTTCCACAAGAAAGGGAAATACCTATCTTTGAATAAAGGAAACAGAGTCAGATCAATTGACCAAAATGATTTTTTAAAAAGATTCTCAAGATATACACACAAAGAAAACATGATCAGTGTAGCATTATGGTTCAGCTACCAACATTTCACTGCTTCTTAGTAAACGTAAACGGGGTGAGATGTGGTTAGGTTTTTATCCATTAGTTCATGTTTTATGTGAGGTGTTCAATCTCTTTAGGGCGTTAGGTATCCATGATAGATCAACTTCCCATGGAACAGTATGCTGTGTGTAAGAGTTGTATGGTTGGTGAGCGATACTATAGTAATGTATGAATGACCTTCAGAGGTGTGAATGACCTTCAGAAGTATGCATGACTACTGGTTTTTGTAAGTTATTTATCTATGTTGTGTGTCGTGGAAAAGTATTTTATACTCAATGAATTGAAGGCGTATGTAGTTGTAAATAATAAAGCATTTTAATTTTATGCATGTGAAAAATAACCATTTCTACATGATAACTATTTATCTACTGATAAGGGCAGATAACCCTGTTTACTTCTCAGTCATACAAATGTTTATTGGTTCTGTATGAAGATTTCTCTATCATTTTTTGATGATAATCAATTTGTTATCGGTCAATTATAAGAGAGAGATCACCTCTTACTCTTAAGTTGTATTGGTAACATCTTGTCTACATCTCGAACTGTAGTAGAACTGTTATAGACTATATGTGTGTGTGTGTGCAGGAAGCCTGCATTTTGACCATGATCATGTGTTTTATTTGTTGAGTTTGGGTCAAATTTAAGTTTTGAAATCAATATCTTGGAAATATCCGAGATAGTCTTGATAGAGATGAATTATTTGTCAGCAGCTCCTGACATCATTGTTGTTTGATACTGGGCAGAGTGTACTCACTGTGGTGGTTTTATTTTATACTGAAATCTCAATTTTCTCAACTGTCTCACAAACTTTAACATTTTTGTTCATTGTTTTCAAGCAAGAACAAGAAAATAGAATGTGCAATGTGTATTATAAAAAGATTGTTATGTGTTAAATTTTTTTTTCTTTTCATAAATTTGATAAGATCTGGTATGGGATTATATTTGAACTGCATAAGACCAAGGTATTGAAGAAAACTCTCCATGACTCAAAGGACAAGTTGTGATCTTAATTGTTAAAAAACTTATTAAGCATGAAAATTATGCTTTTGTATGCTTCTAGTTGCAATGAAATGCTTTGAGAAACTGGGTAACAAAACATTAACAGCTCAAAAAGCTGAATACAGTGCAGGTTTAAACTTCTAAACCTTACAAATGCGAAATAATTTTATCTTTCTGAATTTTTGTTATTCACATTTTGTTGTTGTTGAAATATTAGTTAATAGGAAATATAAAAAGTTTTGCTGGTCGAGACCCCTGTATGTATAGCAGATATTTATATATTTAAGTCTATGTATACTTCAATGTTTTATAGAAATGCTGGAACATTTATTCAATTTTCTATAAATTTTCAGTAAATATATTAACTCTTCTTGCCAGTGAATGATATTTTGACTCTACATTTGAAAAAAAAACCTGACCTGAGTAGTGAATTCATTTTGTCAGTATGTTCCTGGTAAACTGTTCAGAAATGTGTATGTACAATGTACAGCTTTACTAGAAGGTACTACTATGATTTAAGTCTACACGGTTCTGTAGAAGTTTGGCGTACCTCTAGTCACTCCGTTGTTTCAGCCCAGTTGTCAGACATGTGAAGGAGGACCAGTTATCTCTGCCATGTATTTCCAGATTATCAAACAAATAAAACTTCAATAATGATTATCCTATTGTTTTCTTTGTTACTGAATATCATATACCATAAACATATTTATTTTTAGCCAGTTATATTTTAGCACAAATGCGAAAAATTGTAAATTATGATTTATAAGCATGGGCATTTATTAGTGCAATTTGGTGATTTAATAACGGAAACACTGTTTTACGAAATTTAGCGCTCTGCATAAATTAGCACTACAACAAAACGCTAAAACTACCACTAAAATAAGTATGTTTGCAGTTGCTGGAACCTTTCATGGGGATGATATTTTTGTGATTTTATGTAACATTGCTATGATTGCAAAAATTCAATTCAAGAAATATTTAGAAATGATTGAGTCATACAGACAATGAGAGTGGAATCATGAAAATATAATACAGCGTAAGTTAAATTTTAAGATTTTGACTGGCTAATTTTCAGCGTAAGATTTTGATTTTGACTGGCTATGTGGTACATTTGATCATGAATTGGTTTTCTCTCACTATTCACTGATCTGTCACCAGTTTTAGCTGTGAGAGCAACCCCTAGTGTGCGACAGATTGGGCATGCTAACCTTCTCAAATACAGGAAGAGCAACTGTATAACATGGATTCATGCAGTGTAACCATTACATACATTGCTGATAACTTCATCAATTATCAGGCCAAAGGTCAAGGATGGAACATCCTCAATATTCCATGGGTTTCTATCACTGTCATCATATCCACCCCTGGACTTAAATCATGATGAAACTGAAGGCAGTTCAGAAGAAAAAAAAACCAGATCAATTACAGGCCTGCAGACACTTCTGTTGAAGATTATACAGCGAGAATGACAACCAACTTCAAACCACACAGGACACAATTACTTGATTCTTTCGCTGGACATCAAAGTTCCAAACTAGCTCATTTTTAGCCCACCATCAACAGATGGTGAGCTATTCAAATCGCTTTTTGTCCGTGGTCCGTGGTCCGTCCTTCCGTCCGTTAACAATTCTTGTTACCGTATTTCTCAGAAAGTACTGGAGGGATGTTTCTCAAATTTCACATGTAGGTTCCCCTAGGGCCCTAGTTGTGCATATTGTATTTTGGGACCAATCGGTCAACAAAATGGCCGCCAGGCAGCCATCTTGGATTTTGATAATTAAAGTTTGTTCTACTATTTTCTCAGAATGTACTGAAGGGATCTTTCTCAAATTTCACATGTAAGTTCCCCTAGGGGCCTAGTTGTGCATATTGCATTTTGGGACAAATCGGTAACAAGATAGCCGCCAGGCAGCCATCTTGGATTTTGATAGTTAAAGTTTGTTACCGCTATTTCTCAGAATGTACTGAAGGGATCTTTCTCAAATTTCACATGAAGTTCCCTAGGGCCTAGTTTGCATAATGCATTTTGGGACAATCGGCAGGCGCCATCTTGGATTTTGATAGTTTAAGTTTGTTACCGCTATTTCTCAAAAAGTCCAAAAGGTTAAATTTATGCAAGTTCCCTTAGGCCCTAGTTGTGCATATTACACTTTGGGACTATTTGGCCTCATTTTGACAAATGAAGTTTGTTACAGCTATTTCTCAAAAGTGCTGAAGGATCTGTCTCAAATTGCATGTGCAGGTTCCCCTAGGGGTCTTGTTGTGCATATTGCATTTTGGTACTGATCGGTGAACAAGATTGCCAACAGGACGCCATCTTGGATTTTGACAATTGAAGATTTTTTCCGCTATGTCTAAGAATGTACTGAAGAGATCTGTCTCAAATTGTATATGCAGGTTCTTCTAGGGTCTAGTTGTGCATATTGCATTTTAGGACCAATCGGTGAACAAGATGGCCGACAGGTAGCCAACAGAACGCCATCTTGGATTTTGACAATTGAAGGTTTTTTTCTGCTATTTCTCAGAATGTACTGAAGGGATCTTTCTCAAATTTCACATGTAAGTTCCCCTAGGGGCCTAGTTGTGCATATTGCATTTTGGAACAAATCGGTTAACAAGATGGCCGACAGGCCGCCATCTTGGATTTTGATAGTTTAAAGTTTGTTACCGCTATTTCTCAAAAAGTACCAAAAGAATTCTTCTCAAATTTCTTGTACAGGTTCCCTTAGGGCCCTAGTTGTGCATATTGCATTTTAGGACCGATCAGTGAACAAGATGGCCGACAGGTAGCCATCTTGGATTTTGATAATTGAAGTTTGTTACTGTTATATATCTCAGAAAGTGGTCAAGGGATCATTCTCAAATTTCATGTGTAGTAATATGTAGTAAAAGCTTGAGAGCAGAGAAAAGATCCCTCTTTCCTTTGTCAGACAAAGATCATTCTTAGGTGGGCGCCAAGATCCCTCTGGGATCTCTTGTTGTTACACACAGCACACAGAGCCTTCAGTTCTACTATGACATAGTCCAGAAGTGGATATAACATTTAGGTGAAGTGGAGGGTTAGAGGTAGAATATCAAATACATGATACTTGGCTTCCA
The DNA here is from genome assembly GCF_041381155.1 of Argopecten irradians. Taxonomy (NCBI): domain Eukaryota; kingdom Metazoa; phylum Mollusca; class Bivalvia; order Pectinida; family Pectinidae; genus Argopecten; species Argopecten irradians. The sequence continues at coordinate 31,316,669 of NC_091142.1, read as the reverse complement.
GAGCCCATTGATGGAAATATCAGATACAAGACATTTAATTTCCAGGGTCCATTGATGAAGGGCTAGTAGTAAAATATCAGATACACGACACTTAGCTTTCAGTGCCCATTGATGGAGGGCTAGTAATAAAATATCAGATACACGACACTTGACTTTCAGGGCCCATTGATGGAGGGCTAATTAGAATATCAGATACATGACACTTGGCTTTCAGGGCCAATTGATGGACGGCTAGTAGTAGAATATCAGATACATGACACTTGACTTTCAGGGCCCATTGATGGACGGCTAGTAGTAGAATATCAGATACATGACACTTGGCTTTCAGGGCCCATGGAAAGCTACATGTAGTAGTAAAATATCAGATACACAACACTTGGTTTTCAGGGCCCATTGATGGAGGGCTAGTAGTAAAATATCAGATACACGACACTTGGCTTTCAGGGCCCATTGATGGAGGGCTAGTAGTAGAATATCAGATACATGACACTTGACTTTCAGGGCCCATTGATGGACGGCTAGTAGTAGAATATCAGATACATGACACTTGACTTTCAGGGCCCATTGATGGAGGGCTGTAGTAGAATATCAGATACATGACACTTGACTTTCAGGCCCATTGATGGAGGGCTAGTAGTAGAATATCAGATACATGACACTTGACTTTCAGGGCCCATTGATGGACGGCTAGTAATAGAATATCAGATACATGACACTTGGCTTTCAGGGCCCATTGATGGAGGGCTAGTAGTAGAATATCAGATACATGACACTTAGCTTTCAGGGCCCATTGATGGAGGGCTAGTAATAGAATATCAGATACATGACACTTGACTTTCAGGGCCCATTGGTGGAAAACTGGTAGTAGAATATCAGATACATGACACTTGACTTTCAGGGCCCATTGATGGAGGGCTAGTAGTAGAATATCAGATACATGACACTTGGCTTTCAGGGCCCATTGATGGAGGGCTAGTAGTAGAATATCAGATACATGACACTTGGCTTTCAGGGCCCATTGATGGACGGCTAGTAGTAGAATATCTGATACACTACACTTGGCTTTCAGGGCCCATTGATGGAGGGCTAGCAGTAGAATATCAGATACACGACACTTAGCTTTCAGGGCCCATTGATGGAGGGCTAGTAATAGAATATCAGATACATGACACTTGACTTTCAGGGCCCATTGGTGGAAAACTAGTAGTAGAATATCAGATACATGACACTTGACTTTCAGGGCCCATTGATGGAGGGCTAGTAGTAGAATATCAGATACATGACACTTGGCTTTCAGGGCCCATTGATGGAGGGCTAGTAGTAGAATATCAGATACATGACACTTGGCTTTCAGGGCCCATTGATGGAGGGCTAGCAGTAGAATATCAGATACATGACACTTAGCTTTCAGGGCCCATTGATGGAGGGCTAGTAGTAAAATATCTGATATCCGACACTTGGCTTCCAGGGCCCATTGATGGAGGCCTAGTAGTAGAATATCAGATACATGACACTTAGCTTTCAGGGCCCATTGATGGAGGGCTAGTAATAGAATATCAGATACATGACACTTGACTTTCAGGGCCCATTGATGGAAAACTAGTAGTAGAATATCAGATACATGACACTTGACTTTCAGGGCCCATTGATGGAGGGCTAGTAATAGAATATCAGATACATGACACTTGACTTTCAGGGCCTATTGATGGAAAACTGGTAGTAGAATATCAGAAACATGACACTTAGCTTTCAGGGCCCATTGATGGAGGGCTAGCAGTAGAATATCAGATACATGACACTTAGCTTTCAGAGCCCATTGATGGAGGGCTAGTAGTAAAATATCTGATATCCGACACTTGGCTTCCAGGGCCCATTGATGGAGGCCTAGTAGTAGAATATCAGATACATGACACTTAGCTTTCAGGGCCCATTGATGGAGGGCTAGTAGTAGAATATCAGATACACGACACTTGGCTTTCGGGGCCCATTGATGGAGGGCTAATAGTGGAATATCAGATACATGACACATGGCTTTCAGGGCCCATTGATGGAGGGCTAATAGTAGAATATCAGATACATGACACTTGGCTTTCGGGGCCCATTGATGGAGGGCTAGAAGTTGAATATCAGATACATGACACTTGGCTTTCAGGGCCCATTGATGGACGGCTAGTAGTAGAATATCAGATACATGACACTTGGCTTTCAGGGCCCATTGATGGAGGGCTAGTAGTAAAATATCAGATACACGACACTTGGCTTTCACGGCCCATTGATGGAGGGCTAGTAGTAGAATATCAGATACATGACACTTGGCTTTCAGGGCCCATTGATGGAGGGCTAGTAGTAGAATATCAGATACATGACACTTGACTTTCAGGGCCCATTGGTGGAAAACTGGTAGTAGAATATCAGATACATGACACTTGACTTTCAGGGCCCATTGATGGAGGGCTAGTAATAGAATATCAGATACATGACACTTGACTTTCAGGGCCCTTTGGTGGAAAACTGGTAGTAGAAATATCAGATACATGACAATTGGCTTTCAGGGCCCATTGATGGAGGGCTAGTAATAGAATATCAGATACATGACACTGACTTTCAGGGCCCATTGATGGAAAACTGTAAGTAGAATATCAGATGTACATGACCCTTAGCTTTCAGGGCCCATTAATGGAGGGCTAGCAGTAGAATATCAGATACATGACACTTAGCTTTCAGAGCCCATTGATGGAGGGCTAGTAGTAAAATATCTGATATCCGACACTTGGCTTCCATGGCCCATTGATGGAGGCCTACTAGTAGAATATCAGATACATGACACTTGGCTTTCAGGGCCAATTGATGGAGGGCTAGTAATAGAATATCAGATGCATGACACTTGTAATAGACTTTCAGGGCCCATGGATGGAAAACTAGTAGTAGAATATCAGATACATGACACTTGGCTTTCAGGGCCCATTGATTGAGGGCTAGCAGTAGAATATCATATACACGACACTTGGCTTTCAGGGGCCATTGATGGAGGGCTAGCAGTAGAATATCAGATACATGACACTTGGCTTTCAGGGCCCATAGATGGAAAACTAGTAGTAGAATATCAAATACATGATACATGGCTTTCATGGCCCATTGATGGAGGGCTAATAGTAGAATATCAGATACATGACACATGGCTTTCAGGGCCCATTGATGGAGGGCTAATAGTAGAATATCAGATACATGACACTTGGCTTTCGGGGCCCATTGATGGAGGGCTAGAAGTTGAATATCAGATACACGACACTTGGCTACGGCACGATTGACATCAGAATAAGCGACCGAAACAAAGCACAGTTAAATAAAGACACCTGTGTTTGGTACATATTAAATTTGTACACGAATTCCTTCTTCAGACCGTACAGACGTCTGGCATCCATCTTTACCTTTAACAAAGTTCATTTAAGTAATTTCTTTCAGTGGCTGTGGCTTCTTTGTTTTTCCTCTTTTCAAGATGTCTGCTAATTTACTTAGCACCTTTTCAGGGCGACCTCTAAACTTTCTTTAATGAGCTGAGGTTGGTGACATAATTGGATTTTGTTGTTTACAATTAGTTTCTTTCTCTACTGTTTGCAGTTTATCCGATACTTATTTTTCTTCTATATGACATTTATGAGTCTCCATAGTATCATTTTTAAGGCTTGGCCACATCTTGCATTTGTAGACAGTGTAAGGTATAGCAATCATTGTGCTGATATAGTGAAGATCTCCTTCAGGATAGTTTATTTCCAATTCGATAAAGAAGATTTCTCAGAGCAATTCGCGATTTTTCCTAATTAAATTGTGTTAAAAAGTTTCCGTCAAAGCCTCTTTTTATAGTTTGTTTGAATGACAAATATTGCTATCGTCATGTAAATGTACCATTATCTCTTGATTTATTATTGTTTGGTAAGGAACATATGTCTTTGGAAGTAAATTGTGATTTTTAGTAAAGTGCATATTTTCATAAGATTTTAACATGTTTACTTCATAAAAGGTATGATATATATTCGTATGTTAATGTAAATCATCATTTTGATGTTAATGTATATTATCAGTCTATGCTGTCATTTGTTGTCTATGTAACTTTGTAAGGAGATGACTTCATAAGTTGCCATAACTCATGCCAGATCCTTTTATCCTTTTGGTAAATGAAATATGTTTAAAGTAAAAAGTAAAGGAATTAAAGAACTATAGAGATGAGGAATACCTGATAACTGGTATACATGTAGATAATGGGTAAATGTAAATAAGATTTTTTGACATTTCATTGAAATTTCATAGCATTACCTGTGCCATCGGATTTTCAATGATAATATTATTATTCATTTTGGATTATACATCTTTTTAGTATATCTACATGTTTGTTTAGTTTTTAGATATTAACATTACTAAAGTTTAGGCCTAATCGATACGGGAGAATAATAGTTTTTTCTTTGTTTTCATACTATATCTGGCATTCTGATTGGCCGATTCTTTTTTACACTACATTTACATTTTCACTGCAGTCTCACTATGTAACCCTACAAAGCGCAGTTGGCAGTCATATATAGGCTATGAACTTCAATCGCTTATCATGGCATCCTTATCATTGTGACGTCACAATTGTCGTGCCAGCGATCACGGAAAACGGCTGTTCAAATGGCTGTTACATCCTTCACCACAACGAATGATAAATTCACGATATATGCAAAATCCTTCGTTATTTGAACATAAAATCAGGGGCGTAGGAAGCGGGGGGCAGGGGGGGCAACTGCCCCCCGTTCCCCAGGACGGGGGGCAAACATATCTTCCCCCCCCCCATTTTCGCCGACTGAAATGTTCTAAAAATGCATATTTGAAAGAAAAAAGAGTCCTCCTGCACAATTTTCGTACTTCATTCTAAAAAAATTTCCGCTGCGCGGCGCATTTCCTAAAACGTTCAAGCACATAATGTTCAAACCTTTAATAGTAGTAATTCAATACACATGAACTACACTAAAAATGTCCATTAAGGGATTCTACGTACTGCATTTGTATTTCAAAAATGTCTCTTAAAAGATTACTTTGTTTATATGTCTTAGCAAGACAATTAATTCATTATTATTTTGAGTTACAAAACAATGTTCAGATCGAGCAAGGCTGCACAATGATATGACGACACAATTATCACAATTATCATTTTTTAAATGCAGGTTACTTTAAATCGAAAAATTACCATGGTAAGAACGCTTTAATATCATTAAAATACATCGTTAAACATTCTAAAATCGTATTTTTTTCCCGGGGGAGACCCCCGGACCCCCCAAACTCCAAAATCTCGCGCCTTCGGACGCTTGCAAATTCATCAAAATGCATTGTAAAACTCATATTAGCCATTCTAAATCGTAATATTTTTTCCCGGGAAAGACCCCCGAACCCCCATAACACCAAAATCTCGCGCTTTCGGGCGCTCGCAAAATCATCAAAATACACTGTAAAATTCATCTCAGCCATTCTAAATCGTAATATTTTTCCCGGGGTCGACCCCCAGACCCCAAAATTAAATCTCGCGCCTTCGGCGCTCACACGCTAATTTGGCCAGTTTTCGTTAATTTCCTTTTAGCGACCCCACTGTCTATAAATGTGTACAAGGATTATATTTAATGATATATGAAAAAAGTATATAAAGTATATATGGTTGTGTGTTGAATTAATCTCCTCCTGTAGGTGCGGGGGGGGGGGGGGGGGGGGGGGGGGGGGGGGTTTTACAAAATATTGAGGACCTTTGCCCCCCCCCCCCCCCCCCCCATTACGTTTCATCTTCCTACGCCACTGAAAGTTGTAGCCAGATGTAAATATAAGTAGCGCGCTTCATGTTGGATTTGCCTCTGTCCAGTTGGCATTTTCATTGGTTATGAATGCCAACTGAAAGACGTTCAATGCTTAAATGAACTTCAAGCGCTTATTATAATATCATTATCATTATATTGTGACGTCACAATTGTTGTGCCACCGATCACGGAAAACCGCTGTTCAAATGGCTGTTCCATCCTTGAAGATTACGAATGATTAATTCATTATAGATGCAAAATCCCTTGGGATTTCATCATTAAATTCTAACCAAGTGTAAATATAAGCATTGGACGTCATTTAGTTGGCATTCATAATGGCTATGAATGCCAACTAAATGACGTCCAATGCTTAAATAAAAAAATCCGAGAATGGCGCAAACACTCGACGTTACCGTGACGTCCCAATCGAAACATTGACGTTGTGTATTGATTTGGGGAAAATAATCCCAATGAAAATCCATGGAATCGTACGTGTAAATGTATTTCATTGTATCAAATACTCTGGAAAATTAATTATAAGCATTTATGTCATTATCTTTTAACTTCATCGATGGTATGAAAGACATTTTGTTTGTAAACTGCGTGAATCCGCGTAACGGATTCTCACAAAAGTTTGCAACACAAGTTGAAAGTTAAGAAACATAGATGACATCATTGCTATTCCCATTATTTAGTTTTGTATTCATATGAACTAACTTCTGATGTCATAAGATTAAAATTCCAAAGGATTATTTTTTCTTAATTCTATATTTTATTCATTTAAGCATTGGTGTTGAATAAAGCATTGATGAGCTTCATGTTGAATATTTGCCTCTGTTCAGTTGGCATTCATTAAGGCTATGCCAACTGAAAGACGTTCATTCCTTATATTTACATTTGATTACAATTTTATGTTGTAATCCCAAAGGATTTTGCATCGTCAAGGATGGAACAGTCATTGTCCGTGATGGCTGGCACGACAATTTTCACGTCACAATGATAATGACGTCATAATAAGTGGTTGTGGTTCATAGACTGTATGAATGCAAACTGCGTTTGGTAAGGTTATATAGTGGGACTGCAGTGAAACTGTGTGAATCCGCGTAGCGGATTCTCACAAAAGTTTGCGTACAAAATTTATTTCATAACCCTATGAAGTTAAAAAAATAGTTTCATCAATGCTTATTATTAATTTTTCAGACTACTGTACTTGATAACAGAAAATACGCTTAAATGTACGATTCTATTGATTTTCCTATGGATTATATTTTCTAAAACAATACGCAACGTCGACGTCTCTATTTTGACGTCATGATTACGTCGGATTATCGCGCCATTCTCGGATTTTTTTTCTTCATAGTATTTGAAGAAAAAGAATCTGCCAATCAGAGAGTTGAATTTAGTATAAAACAAATAAAAATTAATTATTTTATTATTTCGAAGGACATACGTACAAATATGTACATTATTGTCATAATGTATGTCATAATGTATGTCCTTGGAAATTATAATGTAAGACAAGATTACACGACAGATCAAACATTGGATAAGTGTTAAGGTCTCAAATAGCAATACAAACTTTGAAACAATACGAATAAAATGAAACGTTTACATTGAAATCTCTACACTTTAATCCGGATTTAATAACACGGTGTTGAGTTCAAATGTGAAATTATTATCGCCGGATATAAACATCCGGTTTAATTTACAGCTGACCTCAAAATCATGGACAACGTTAGTAAACTTATGCAATGTGTTGATTTTGCTGCGATTAAGCATAAGGATCAACGAAGAAAGGATAAAGAGGGAACGCCTTACATTAACCACCCTATAGGTAACTGTTACTGTTAAATATGCTATTTTATCAGTTGTTCTCTCATGCAGTACATCACGCATGTTGGCATCGTTGGGACCGCGAAGGATCCCATATTCATTGGCCGTATAAATGGTATGCAGAGACAACTTTTTAAAAATGGTGCGTTATTTAAAGACATTTTCTTTACATATATACCATTGGTATAGAAATTCTATTATATAATAACATTCACGGGTGTTTGATGTAAAATATAATGCAAGGGGAATAACTCCTATAAGAAAATACATTTTTCAGTAAAAGCGGTGAAATTTAGATGTAGATATATGTAATATGTATCTTGCCAATTGTTTTTGATACAGAGATACTGTAGAAATTCTTTCATTTTCTTTTATTGGAAGGTGTTGCAAAAATTTTGACAGAAGAAGCTGGAATTACAGACCTTGCTGTAATTCAGGTAGGTACCAGGCATTATCAACTTTTGCTTTGCCAATTTGTTATAAGTGTTCATTTCTTCTTTAATTAAGTGTACTAATTATTAAATAAGTATAGACAAACTTGTTTAAGAGCGTATACCTGTGACGCGAACAGAACTCCATCAAATAGTTAAAACACTGTGTATATTATACATTTTAAAAGCAGTGATAAGTTGAGATGAACATCAGACTAGTTCAGCATTGCCTTACGAAATGGTGAAGGTTCCCCAATCAGAATTTCTATGAGTAGATAAACTATTCATTTGTTGAAAAGACCATGGACAGTGACATTAAGCAGGCTGAATCAGAGATGACCTGGTAGCAATTTCTCGAAACAAAAGTGCAGACTTAAGTCAAAACTTAAGTTTTTCTCCTTATGTAACTTATATTGCAATTTATGACTTAAGTCAGTTTTTTTTACTTAAGTTTGTTTTGAGAAATTGGGGCCAGGCCCAATACCAAACAGTGTTGGCGAGTTCTACCTTTTGATATAGTAGTGTTCTCTAGCCCTACACCAGACATTCATCTGTCATAATGTCTAAGTGTGGTGTACATGTCAGGGCCAGAGTATTTCAGGCAACAGATATGTCTGCAGTTGCGTAGTAAATACAATGGAACATAATAATTTAGCTAGCTGACATCTTTTATGAAGGCTTAATAGGGTTGGACCAATTTAATTGCCGGAGCATCATGTATGAAGTGGTGTTGTTGTGCTTAATGTGTGGGTTCCAAATCAATACATTAATGGTATTAGATAGGTTGCATATGCCTTCTCCTTAGCTCCTAATTGGAAGGTGCTGACGTTGCAGAGTTGAAAAGCTGGGTCGACTTTGTCTTGGTGATTTTGTACTAATTTGTAGGTGTGTTGATTTCAGGAAAGAGTTTTTGTGATGGTGAGAGTTTCATAGTTTGTCCAGGTGGGTGGTAGTTGTGTATGTTTTCGGGGTGGTACAGAGGTTTATTTTTGTTGGTAATTCTATGGACTTCACACTTATTAGGACTGAGTTTGATTTATCATATCTCCTCCCAGTCCTTCCATCTATCAATGTCAGCCTTTGGCTACTCACAGTCACTAACTGATCTGACAGTCTTATTACATCAGATAGTCATCTGCAAACGTTGGAGCAGTAGACTCTATACACCCAGCTGTGTTATTAATGGTTTCAGGAGTAGTCATTCACGTGACAACTTGTCCAAAGCCTTGTCCAAGGCTTTGGACAAGTCCAAGAAGATGACATCAGTTTGTTCTCTCTATCCAATCTTTTAAAACAATTGTGAGGTTCTAAATAAGGGGAACTTCTGTGTATCACACGATCTCTTCTTCCTGAAGCCATGTTGACAATGTCTAAAGATATTCTGATCTTTGAAGTGGCAAATGATGCTTAAGTGAATGATGTTCTCCGTTATCTGACATATATGTTAAAAAGATTGGTCTGTAATTTGAAATTCCAACAATCATCTTTTTTGAAGACAAGAGAGACAAGGATAGTTTTCCAGCCAGTTAGGATTTGTCCCTTGTTCATGATTATTGCAAAAGGAGAGTGAGTACTTGGGTATCTCAGTGACTACTGGCTTCAGGTATTTTAAGCCAGGGTTCAATATTTGGAGGCACCTGTATGTGTGGAACAACAGATTCATTGCTGGTACCATGTGCCATAATCAGGCAACACTTAGAAATTTTCATCTGAACGTTGAAGCAAATTTGTCCCTAATGATATCAGTTTTCTGGGCGGCATCGCAGTAGTTGTTCCCATTACGCTTTAGGGGTACAACACCACATCTTTCGTTTTTCTGCAACTTGGTGTAATGCCAGAAGCGTTTAGGGTTTGCTTCGTTTCCTACAATCATGGTGTATGTTTTTCTGCAAATTTTGTTATGGACTTGGCTTCTTATTCACTACCCAATTACTGGGACGGTTGGAAGTCGATTCACACTTGTGCAGTTTGTTTTTACGCCTCCTCAGTTATGGAGTGATCCTGGCATGGGTTACTTGATTCTCGTAGACGTCAGCTGAGATGGAATATTGTCGTCTATGATGGGGATGGACTTCCTTTTTAGGTATGGAGTGAAAATCTATCTTGAATGTTTCTATGGAATGGTTTATCAAATACTTGATGGATGTCTATGTTACGCTTCTTCTTCGAGCAGGGTTTCCTCCGTACGGCTCTCTATCTTAAGATGCTGGAATGCGAGTCGACATAGACGATTTCATGATCACCGGTAATCCTGACAAATGACCACAAGGTCTACTATTACAGTGTACTTAAATACTACATCCTTCTCCGGTATTTGGCACAACGTAACCTTTTTCATAATACATATACTTCATCAATCGCACCAAGCTTCACGCAACTACAAGAATAAGCTATTTGTGCTATAGTGTTAGTGAAAACCATCTGGATTAGTTAGGAGTCGGTGCCTTCAGGAGGTACACGTATTCTCACAAACCATGTTCTGTTAATTTCAATTCAAACAGCGTATCATAAAATATAACAACATGGCTATTACAACAAACGCTGCTTCATCATGATGGTCGCAGAATCCTGATAGTAAATGATGTCTATACGTATTATAGTGTTCTCTTTCCCCAACTTAAAGGAGAGGGATTAGGCCATAGTTGTGATGTTATCTGTTACATATTGTATTACTAATATTGTATTACTAAGGCTATTACAGGGTTTTTTTTTGGTTAGAATACTAAGATGGGAAAACCCTATCAACCAATACTTTTGTTTTAAAGGGTATTACCGGAAACACACATGATAATTCGTTTGGCCTCATTGATAGTATGCAATATGAGCAACTTTATTGGCGATGTAATAAGAATTGTTCCCAGTTAAAACAACATCTTTTGGTAATGAGTGAGTCCGAGTATAAACCTTTCTAATGATGTTTTGTCATTTTGTACCAATCCAACAACATCCATTGTATAGTGCCACACTGTAAAACTGTTGTAGGCGGCGCTACTTCACGATACTGTAGAGGACACGGAGACATCATTTGACGAAATAGACCAACATTTCGGCGCAGAAGTTTGTGGTAAGTGGCATCAGAGATCTAAAATAATCGTAACTTTTTTTTCTAAATACGGTTATTAAATATTATATGTTATCTAAAGAGTTTAAGTTCTTTCGTCTTACAATCTTTGAAATGTAATCATAATTTTACAGATTGGATGCAGCGCGTTGGTAAATACAGGACCTTAAATGAGTGTTCATTCGATATGAGATTTTATGAAACGAGACTTTGGCGTTTTTATTTGTGCACTGTCAGTGAATATCAGGCAGATTATGATATAAATAAATTGTTTGAAAAATGTTATCAAATACTCTTATAAGTAATTATTTGCAAGCATGTAAAGTTGGTGTTGTACTGATTGTGAGCAGTACAATTAGTATTTGTACATTTATTCAATTATTTTAAAAATTGTAACTATGCAATGTTATCAAACCGATTGAAATGTATAACTTTCGATCTTGTTGATTTAGGTATTGTGAAGGAAGTCACTGACGATAAGACTTTACCAAAGCTGGAAAGAAAACAAGAACAAATCAACCACGCCCCTCACGCCAGTTATAAAGCTAAACTTGTGAAACTAGCCGACAAATTGTACAACCTTCGCGACCTGAGGAGATGTACACCTAGAGGATGGACAGAAGAGCGTGTACAGGAATATTTTGTCTGGTCCTCGAAAGTAGTGGCCGGACTTAGAGGCACGAACAACAACATGGAAAACTCCTTAGATGACTTACTAAAGGAACGAGATATAATTGTTTGACGTTAGGAATGATATATTATTATGTGACGTTGTATATATATTTATTATGTGACGTTGTGAAAGGTATGATATTATGAACGAACGATATATTATTATATAATTTAAGGAATGATATGACATAATGACGATATATTATTATGTGACGCAATGAACGATATAATATGATGAACGATAAATTATTATATGATTTAAGGAAATAATTTGACGAAATCAACGATATATTGTTATATGACGTAATGAACGATATATTATTATATGACGTAATGAACGATATATTATTATTTGACTTAAGGAAATATATATTACATGCATTATATGGCATAAGAAAAGGGATATTATTATATGATGCGTGGATCGATAAATTTTTCAGTGACGTAAGAAACGATATATTATATGGCGTTAATGTAGGTTAGTTGTCTGATATATCGTTGACGTTGTTACGGTTAATGTTATTAATGATATCCCAGCTATATTGTTATATTTTATCTATTAATGTTAATTATGCTATTTAGTTCGATCATATGATACCAAAATAGTGTTAATGATATGTACATGTTTACGATTGTTTCTGCTACTTCATCATCGTGTTCTATATGGTCCATCCTGGATGTGTCTGTCGACTTCCATTATATATGGAAGAAGTATTTTAAAAATCCTTATGAATTAGTTAAGTCATTTTACAGTCATTGTTCACACAATTAACCATTTATAGTCGTCTGTGTCACATCTGTGTAACCATCTTCTGCTTCATCTATGACACTCTCAGGGTGGGAAATCACGTGACTCACGGGAAGATGGCAAAAATCCTGCCACTTCAGGCATATTTTCCGGGTAAAACAGCTTATATTATCATTCAATCCATATAATTTATAGTCTTAAACCATATGTGCATTGGTATTTATTTGACCGTGTACTCTCGTGTATGAAATCATAGTAGTTTTTGAGAAAAATTCTACAGAAAGATCATGCGATCGCCAATTTGAGCTTGGACATGCTTAAAGGACAGAGGAAAATTTATTTACAGATCATGATCTATATAGCCATACCAATTTTGTTTAGTTCTATGCGGTAATTGTATGTAATTTAATATGCTGTTGAATCCCTGTGTCGATATGATATGCTGTACTACATATCACAAATGACTAAATAATGCAAAATTGTTTTTACTGTAATTAATTTACTTTTCATTAAAAACGAATTTTATAATATGTAAGAATTTGAGTTATTCGTTTATAAAATATGACTTCCTTCAGAGTACAAAATATATGGTCAAGTGCCCTAAATTCGTCAGGGACCTGTTTTCGTCATGTTTACAATTTGCTTATATCTCATGAACTGTCGCGTGATTTCATAAAGAGTGTCGTCTGCCAAAGCAGATTTGATCAAGGAAGATTTGTCTTGCTTAAAAGGGTGTGTGTGCCATAACCAAGTGATTTTATAAAAACGATGAAGCATTACACCCCGAAACGAAGGTATTTTCTAAGTCCATTTTAAATAAAACTTTAAAACCCTAACCGTCAGCGTTTGACTGTCCATGTGCACTGATCAGCAGTATGTCAACAAAGTACCGGAAGTCACGTGTCTGATCATGTGATTCATAGCCCAGATTTTAAGGTTATTACAAATTATTTTGGCGATTCAACTTGCCCGAAATTTTTGGTGCGGTACTGTTGAAAAGATACCGTTATTCTATGTAAATAGAGGTGTTGGCCACTTTCAATGACAAATAGGTTTAAAGATTTAAAATCGATGTAACTACAAAAAATTTTCAGCTACAACACGAACTCACAAGCGCCTGCTGCTCATCATTTATCTGGAATGATCTCGATTTTCGTAATAAGCGTAACAGCCCCCCCCCTGACGAAATTAGGTCCCTATTGGGTCGGCCATCATCCAGCGACCGGCGGTTAGAAATCTTCGCATTGCGATAGACAGATAACGAATTGATAAACAACTTGTTGTACAAGTAATTATAAGGCAAAATGTTATATATTTGTGATGATAAAACTAGTATATTTTATTTCTTGCTGGTTTGTTGATATCCGAGAGGATTTAATTACCCTGACGAATATTGGTCCTTCAAGGGTACTACGATCACCTTACCTCATACACCTTCCGTGACATTAAAATCACAAAGTTTCCCGAGATATTACACCGGGAAATGTTTTCCCTAATGTCCCATGGTCTCTTTAATATTAAATCATGAATTAGCTTTAATGGTAAAATAACAAAAACAATTAATATCAACATTTATGTAAAGTAAGTAATATCAAAGCGCTGAATCAAGCTTTGCTAATGTATAAAATGTTTTTCTGATACACGATGCATTGTTTTATTACGGCCCCAGTGATTTTATAATGGCGGAATTGTTCTGTGATGAGTATCTGCAATTTAAACAAGTTACAATAATATCTTTCGTGACAGATGCCATTTGATATAGGTAATTAATTAATGTTTGGACGATGAGGAAGTTCATAATCGGTTAAATGCTCCTACTTTGTATATTTATATTTCTCTATGTGATAAAAGTTCTTGTTGGTTTTATTGTCGTTTCGTTGATACTGCCATCAGACTGCCGGAAGTGACATAGACGTTCCTGTGTGGTGTCAAACCAAAGCTCCAGACTGTATGATCGTACGTAGTGTCTTGGTAGATGTTTAGAAATCTTTGTTTGTCGAACATTTGCGTGGTTTTGTGGATTAATATGTTTACATGATGATGTTAATACTATATTATCATAAATGGTTTATTCGTATTGGTTATGTATTGTTTTCATTTTCATATTTTTGGACAATTAGGGAGTGTATATATAACGCTCCTGCTCACAGTTCGTCGAAAAGGTAGTAAGACAATAGATTCGTCCGTGGTCAGTATAACGTGTTTTAATGAGATATGCTGTTCGGTTTCTTTGGCAACATCCCCAAGTTTCAGTGAGATAGTCAAGAGCTCCACTATCGCAAGGAGATCCAAAATGAACACACCAGCCTACCAGGAAACTACTAAAACACATGGTATACATTTGGCATGCTTATATAAATGCAGTTCATTGAGAGTTTATCTGACACGGAAATTCCGTGTTCACCACTTGAGAGAGGAAGCTGGTCATCACCCTGTGGTGAAGTGTGCCCATCAGGCACCCCAGATCTATGTCGTAACCTCTAAACGGATACTTTTAAGTATATAGCACTTAGTATCAACTATTGTATTCTGGACGCCAAATTAGGACAATGATATACACTAGCGTATGACCTCACAGTGACAGGCGGATGTTTATTTTGTTGACGTATTGTCTCGTTTACAGGTAGCAAGCTTTATATTTCTGTATAGGAGTGGACACAACTTTACTTCTTTCTGTATCTTTCATCATATAACGTTTATGAAGTTTGAATTCCATTTAAAATGAGAAATGTAGTAGAAAATATAGAATCATATACTTAAGTAAGCTAATGTTTCATCTCTAAAGGCACTCTGAAAACAAGTCCGTTTCAAAAACATTGTTTACAGTACATAAACTTTTGTTTTTGTACAAGTAGTTATAGTCACAACGTTCAAGGATTGCTGATCGATGTCAATAGTTTAAGCCCAGTGTAAATGTTTCCCCGTTTGATTATTGAAAAGAACAAATCAATAATCAGAAATCAAAATGATTTTAACAGGAAGATATAAATACTAGCTGTATATCTCTATGTAGTAGGACCAGGTGCTCCGGAGGAATAACGTTCTCTACTTCATTCATTACGGCCCATAAATATCTAGGTCAGTCCCAAGTCATCAAATAATCTCAAAATCCACACACGATAAGATCACAGAGAATGTTGAAATGCACTGGATGATACGATGATGTAATGATATTTACAATGTGATAAATGTATCGGCGTTCAGAGCCAGGCAAGCCGTAATTGCTTCCAATACCAGGCTACGGAAGCTGTCGATAGGCAGAAGGATAGAAACAGTAGGGTCCGTGACCATCGGGATGTGGTGTTGTCTTGTTTCTTATATATGCGTCTGGCCTTGACATTGTGAACTTCCAGTGTCTGCAATGATAGAACAGATCGAACCGTTTTAAATAAAATGCCGCTCCTTGTGTTTCTTTTGAACTATTCCATTCTACAACGAAATATTTGATCTTTACAATATTAATCTCAGAATTAGGGAGACTTCTCGATAGAGTAAACCATGGTGTTGTTACGCCTTCTTCGTTAATTTTAAACATGTTCGAAAATACATTAATTCGCGACCAATGATTTTAAATATATTTGTATAATTATTTACAAATTGTATTTCGTCTATGCAATGATTTTTGTGTCAATTTGTACCTCGCGCCGAATATAACGTGGTTTACAATATGTATTCTACCACATGTAAAAATGAAATACAAATGTACCATAGTTTACAACATGAACTCTATCACAAGTAGAAGATTCAGCATGGTAATGAAATAAAATGTACAATCATTGAATGATTATTTTTATTTGTTTTCATACTAATTCCGACTTTCTGATTGACAGATACGTTTCCTTAATACAACTATAATTAATTTTCATTTGTTTACATAGTAAATAAGACTTTCTGATTGGCGGATACTTTTTCTTCATACCTTGTGAAGAAAAAAAAAAATAAATAAATCCAAGAATGGTGCGAAAATCCGACGTTATCATGACGTCACAATAGAGACGTCGATGTTGCGTATTGTTTCAGAATAAATAATTCATTAGAAAATCAATGGAATAGTACGTTTAAGCGTACATGTATTTCTTGTTATCAAGTAGTCTGAAAAATTAATTATATGCATTGATGTCACTATTTTTTAACTTCGTATTGCGTATTGATTTAGAAAAAAATCAATTGGAAATTTAATGGAATCATACGTTTAAACGTGTTTTTAGTTTTATGGTTTTATAGTCAGAAAAATTAATTACAAGCATTGATGATTTAAACTTCATCGGGTTATAAAATCATCTTTGTTCGCAATTTTTTTGTGAGAACTCACACAGTTTGCAAACAAAGTTTCTTTCATACCCCTATGAAGGTAACAAAATAGTGACATCGAAGCTTAAATGAAGAATTATATTTTTCTTATTAAATGGTGTATGATAATATTTTTTTTTTTTGCAGAAACTAAAAACCTCGGCATAGCTCACAAAAATCCGGTTTAGTAATACTTTTGAAACTAGATAATGATGTCAAACATACAATGTCTATTATGTAACGAAATAAATTAGAGTTTGTATCGTACAGCAGAGTGTGGATCAAGACCAGTTTAATCAAGCAGTGAAATAAGGAAACACAAAATGTAGAATTATCCCTATCTGTTCTACAAGAGGATTTGTTTTTATCTATTTCATAAGTGGTGATTTTAAGTTAGAAATAATATGTATGCAGTCAGTGTAAGTAGAAATCATTTAAGTCACTTTATAACAAATAGTTTCATGACTTGTGTCACCGACGTGTCTCATACAACATTGTTTCTTCCTTGATATGTGTAAATGTGAATACATACCATTACCATGGTGTTACTGGTGAATTCTCGTGTGATGTTGATATGGGGCGGGTCTAACTGCCGGAGAGTAAGTCGACCATCCTCCAGGTCAACTGATGTCTGAAATGATTACAGATGAATGACAGGTCAGAGTGTTATGTTGTGTCGTAAGCTATACTCACATATTTTAAGTGATAAAGAAAGCTTTTTTTGTTTCTGTTGTTGAAAAATTCGTTAAACAATGTAGTTAAAGAATGTTATTCATAATTGTTGGTATCAAATTGTTCTTATGGATATAGAGGGTTTTAGTCTGCCTCACTTAATTTTCATAATAAAATCCCAATAAATAAATTTTATTGTTCTAACATTCAGTTGGTACCAGGTTGACTTTATTGAAAAAATGTCCACAACTTTAAAACAGTGTATATATTCATCAGAATGATTATTCGTCCTTCTTTAAGGTTCTGTATCGTCAACCAATGATGACTTTTATTTATTAGCAGCAGATGAATCCGAAATTTTCTTCAATAACAAAAATTAATTAGAAATATAAACATCAATTACTGTCCAAATGATAAATATTGTTTAATATCATTTGTCGGCCGTGAAGCATCTTTAATACAAGAGTTGTGCATATTCTAAAACAATATCATTTATATCTACAGCGAACACTACAGAAACAATTGTTTTATATAATATTGGAAATATACTTTAATAAATATGCTTTCTATATCAAAATCCTGTAGACTAGGAATGAATAGACAAAACCTTAATAATAAATATGGATAATAATGAGTAAATATTCCATTGTCATTTACCTTTCTCGACAAAACACCCCCTACCTTACCAAGAAGGAGGGGATGAAAGTGGTACAATGTATTAAGTACTATTAAACTCATCTACCACTGAAGACACATTTGGGCTCTTCTAAATCAAAGACTGGACTAGTCCATATGGAATTTTAGGGATGAATGACATAATGGGAATGTAATACAAAATTTTATTGAGAACATCTAATAAAAATGCCAGTTCTTATTGAATATTTCAACACACATCTTCAAAAGGGCCTACATATGTCAATTAGATTTAAGCTAAATTGCAGTAACTTACTCGAATCTTTCGCCCGTCAAAAGTCAACCACGTGCATTCTTGACCAACGGTCAGTTGGATGTCCGTCTGTTTGATTCTACAAGATGTGAGTATAGACCAGCAATCTCCGTTAACACTGATTGTCTGACAGGGGCAGACGAACGGGCTCAGTAATCTCTTTACCCAGGATATACCTAAAACCAAAAGTCATTTGTTGTACATACCTAGGATATACCTAAAACCAAAAGTCATTTGTTGTACATACCCAGGACATACCTAAAACCAAAAGTCATTTGTTGTACATACCCTAGGACATACCTAAAACCAAAAGTCATTTGTTGTACATACCCAGGACATACCTAAAACCAAAAGTCATTTGTTGTACATACCCAGGACATACCTAAAACCAAAAGTCATATGTTGTACATACCCAGGACATACCTAAAACCAAAAGTCATTGTTGTACATACCCAGGAATACCTAAAACCAAAGTCATTTGTTGTACATACCAGGACATACTAAAACCAAAGTCATTGTTGTACATACCAGGACATACCTAAAACCAAAAGTCATTTGTTGTACATACCAGGACATACCTAAAACCAAAGTCATTGTTGACATACCCAGACATACCTAAAACCAAAAGTCATTTGTTGTACATACCCAGGACATACCTAAAACCAAAAGTCATATGTTGTACATACCCAGGACATACCTAAAACCAAAAGTCATTTGTTGTACATACCCAGGACATACCTAAAACCAAAAGTCATTTGTTGTACATACCCAGGACATACCTAAAACTAAAAGTCATTTGTTGTACATACCTAGGACATACCTAAAACCAAAAGTCATTTGTTGTACATACCCAGGACATACCTAAAACTAAAGGTCATTTCTTGTACATACCTAGGATATACCTTAAACCAAACGTCATTTGTTGTACATACCTAGGATATACCTAAAACCAAAAGTCATTTGTTGTACATACCCAGGACATACCTAAAACCAAAAGTCATTTGTTGTACATACCCAGGACATACCTAAAACCAAACGTCATTTGTTGTACATACCTAGGATATACCTAAAACCAAACGTCATTTGTTGTACATACCCAGGACATACCTAAAACTAAAGGTCATTTGTTGTACATACCTAGGATATACCTAAAACCAAACGTCATTTGTTGTACATACCCAGGACATACCTAAAACCAAAAGTCATATGTTGTACATACCCAGGACATACCTAAAACCAAAAGTCATTTGTTGTACATACCTAGGACATACCTAAAACCAAAAGTCATTTGTTGTACATACCCAGGACATACCTAAAACCAAACGTCATATGTTGTACATACCCAGGACATACCTAAAACCAAAAGTCATTTGTTGTACATACCCAGGACATACCTAAAACCAAACGTCATATGTTGTACATACCCAGGACATACCTAAAACCAAAAGTCATTTGTTGTACATACCCAGGACATACCTAAAACCAAAAGTCATTTTGTTGTACATACCCAGGACATACCTAAAACCAAAAGTCATTTGTTGTACATACCCAGGACATACCTAAAACCAAAAGTCATATGTTGTACATACCCAGGACATACCTAAAACCAAACGTCATATGTTGTACATACCCAGGACATACCTAAAACCAAAAGTCATTTGTTGTACATACCCAGTACATACCTAAAACCAAACGTCATTTGTTTGTACATACCCAGTACATACCTAAAACCAAACGTCATTTGTTGTACATACCTAGGACATACCTAAAACCAAAAAGTCATATGTTGTACATACCCAGGACATACCTAAAACCAAAAGTCATTTGTTGTACATACCCAGGACATACCTAAAACCAAAAGTCATTTGTTGTACATACCCAGGACATACCTAAAACCAAAAGTCATTTGTTGTACATACCCAGGACATACCTAAAACCAAAAGTCATTTGTTGTACATACCCAGGACATACCTAAAACCAAAAGTCATTTGTTGTACATACCCAGGACATACCTAAAACCAAAAAGTCATATGTTGTACATACCCAGGACATACCTAAAACCAAAAGTCATTTGTTGTACATACCCAGGACATACCTAAAACCAAAAGTCATTTGTTGTACATACCCAGGACATACCTAAAACCAAACGTCATTTGTTGTACATACCCAGGACATACCTAAAACCAAACGTCATATGTTGTACATACCCAGGACATACCTAAAACCAAAAGTCATTTGTTGTACATACCCAGGACATACCTAAAACCAAAAGTCATTTGTTGTACATACCTAGGACATACCTAAAACCAAAAGTCATATGTTGTACATACCCAGGACATACCTAAAACCAAAAGTCATTTGTTGTACATACCCAGGACATACCTAAAACCAAAAGTCATTTGTTGTACATACCCAGGACATACCTAAAACCAAAAGTCATTTGTTGTACATACCAGGAATACCTAAACAAAGTCATTTGTTGTACATACCCAGGACATACCTAAAACCAAAAGTCATTTGTTGTACATACCAGGACATACCTAAAACCAACGTCATTGTTGTACATACCCAGGACATACCTAAAACCAAAGTCATTTGTTGTACATACAGGAATACCTAAAAAATCATATGTTTACTACCAGACATACCTAAAACAAAGTCATTTGTTGTACATACCCAGGACATACCTAAAAACCAAAAGTCATTTGTTGTACATACCCAGGACATACCTAAAACCAAAAGTCATATGTTGTACATACCCAGGACATACCTAAAACCAAATTGTTGTACATACCCAGACATAACAAATGTATGTGTACAACATACCTCATATGTTGTCATACCCATACCTAAAACTAAAAGTCATTTGTTGTACATACCAGGATATACCTAAAACAAAAAGTCATTTGTGGTAGAGATATATACATACCTGGATGATACCTAAATAAAAGTCATTTGTGGTATATATCAGGGCATACCTAAAACAAATTCCATTTGTGGTATATATAAAATACGTTGTCTTATTTGATGTAAGAGTCTTTTCAAAAAACACATTCTTGAACAGAAAGCAACGTTAAACATTTGACTGAAATGAATAGATACTACATGTGAATATCCTAGATTACGACAGTCTTTTGGTTTTGCCACTTCATATTTGTAGTTGACATAAATTACTAATTGATAATTTTGACTAAATACCCAATTTAATAGTATTTCGGGTCTTTTAACTATACATTACAGTTAGCACTAAAATAAAAAGATGTAAGATGTGATTCAGTTTCAAATTTTAAAATTCTGCTTGCCAAAGCCGGTATCATTGACCATATGCTTTTCCCCCGGACATTGCTCCACCGCATTATTATTATAACACCACCACTCTTTCGAATAGTATAAACCTACTGAACATTTTAGTGTCAAGCTTCATAAATAAAAGAAAAGTCCCGCGTAACCCAGAAATTCTACATACATACAGACTATCCGAGCCAAAATTACTACTTAGTGAAAACATGAAACACTGACTAAAACACAGGAAATTTGAATGTGTAGTAATATAAACCACATTGTCTTTGTAACTAAATGAATAAATTACAACATGAATTCAGGCTGTGATGATAAAGTAAGAATATACAAAGCTGATACATACAACGTACCTAAACATTCACAATACTCCTCGAAATTTCCGACTTCACCAGTTTCCATGTCCCCTCAGCCAAGTGCTTGTTTCCTCCATGTTTTTTATAGTCCCATCAGCAAGTGTGCTTTCTGTTATCCTTCCTCCCGAGCTCTCGGTGTTATATGGACTAAATTAGAGGGCCTAGTTCCGGGATCCGGTTAGAAAGTGGTTGTTATTATTAGCTATGTGCTCCACACTGATCAGTAGTATAATTGAACCTTCCTCCCGAGCTCTCGGTGTTATATGGACTAAATTAGAAGGCCTAGTTCCGGGATCCGGTTAGAAAGTGGTTGCTATTTTTCTGCGGTTGTAAAACGTTGAAATTCGAGGATTGTGAAAATAAGGTTTTATTCCCTCATACCTACGGGTGTAATACTGGTTTCCCAGGCAATAGACTCATGTCGCCCGAGGCTGTATTGCATGCCTAACCATGCAACTCTTGACGTCATGGCACCAACAAAATATCTATTTTATTTTTTAAATTTAACATATTTAATAGAGAAAAATACTTTCAAATAAGATCTTTTCTTACCTTGAGGGTTGGACAGGGGAATCTCTACCCGAAGAGGAGATTTATGACTAATAATTTCCCGAAAAAAATATTTAAAACAACAAATGTACGCAATTCCAAAAACGACAAATATTTGTTTATTAATTGTATCAACTAGGAGATCTTTAAATCGCTTTGAAATATCATACGTCAAAGAAATATTAACATATATTGTATCAAAACCATTTAATTTGTCTTTCGTCGGATAAATATCAACGAAATGTGTTTAGGCATCGGGACTTCCAAAGTTCAGCATGCGCTTGGAGCACGTTCAATTGGATTGCACGGGTTAATGCTTATTTGCATATGACGTTTTACAACTTTCGTATTATCACGTGAATATGGTCTACGAGTCCAGGCTGTCTTGTCCTTGGTAAGACAGAGAATTCTTACCCTCATCGGCAGTGCAGATATTTCTGTTGACGAGGTAGAAAGGGATAATCTATTTTTGGGATGACAAAACCCTCGGAAAGTCTTGTCACTATTTTTAACGTCATCGGGGTATGAAAGAATAGCATCGCGGATTCTCACAAAAGTTTGCAAACAAAATTTATTTCATAACCCGATGAAGTTAAAAATTAGTGACATCAATGCTGATAATTAATTTTTCAGACTACTTTATAACACAAAATACGTTTAAACGTACGATTCCATTGATTTTCCAAAGGATTATTTGTTTCTAAATCAATACGCAAAGTCGACGTCTCTATTGTGACGTCATGACAACATCGTCGGGTTTTCGTGCCATTATCAGATTTTTTCTTCATAGTATACGAAGAAAAAGAACCTGCCAATCAGAAAGTCAAAGTATCAACGATTTTTTTCGGAATGCAATATTTTTTTTTGAAAATAACTTGATTCTGAAGTTAAGTACGAACCTTTCAATAAAGTGTAAAGAAAGTCTTTTTTCACTGAAGGAAAACACTAACTCATCTTTTCCAGTTTTAAAAATATAAATTTTCGGCGATATAGCATCTTTAAACATCTACTTTATTATTTAGATATTTTGAAATTTTGAAAGTAAAAAGAACCATTTCAATATACTTAAACGACATGTAGTACGAAGGCTCCTGAACAATAGACTCACGGGTTCTGGAATGGATTTCATTCTCTCCATTATCCCCGACACCTGTCGTACAACTCTGGTAGATTACGACTCTAGTCGGTACATGCACTGAGAATCGAACTGTGGTCACGGAAAATAAAACCATGATACTACGTTGTAATGAGTCCATCTAGCAAGCTACGTCGTTCTTATTCTTACAATTTGAAGTTTTTTTTGAGACCGATAAATTTTAAACGATGATGTAGCAGAATATCATTTCGTAGAGGAGAAATTGAGACATTTCCATAAACACAATACAAGCTCATATTGGTATATTTTATTCTGTTAGAGTCATGAGATCTAGCAGACCACTCAAGCCGCACATGGTCCCCGGTGTGCCAGGGTGAGATCTGGGTGCATACATCTCGTCTGCTCGTATTCACACCTTAAAACAAACAGAATAAGTTGTCATAGTATCACAGTGTAATAGAAATCAGGCTCAAGTATTAAACTAACTTCAGTGTTTCATTTCGTGTGAATGCACACTATATACTGTATTGTAAAAGGAGACAATAAGATTTCGACACGTTCGATATTTGGATGCTTTTAAGGACATCTTCCTGTGTATGCTATGCAGTGCTTGTACATGTTTTAATGGTGCGTTTATATTGTGATCTTTTTTGTAATAATGGCAACTGTTTACTGCTTTATAATGTTATCTCACTGCAATATACTGTCAAAAACCATCATACAGCACAGCCTACCCGGTCACATTATACAGACTGTCAAAAACCATCATACAGCACAGCCTACCCGGTCACATTATACAGACAGGCAAAAACCATCATACAGCACAGCCTACCCGGTCACATAACACAGACAGGCAAAAACCATCATACAGCACAGCCTACCCGGTCACATTATACAGACAGGCAAAAACCATCATACAGCACAGCCTACCCGGTCACATAACACAGACAGGCAAAAACCATCATACAGCACAGCCTACCCGGTCACATAATACAGACAGGCAAAAACCATCATACAGCACAGCCTACCCGGTCACATTATACAGACAGGCAAAAACCATCATACAGCACAGCCTACCCGGTCACATTATACAGACAGGCAAAAACCATCATACAGCAAAGCCTATTCGGTCACATTATACAGACAGGCAAAAACCATCATACAGCACAGCCCATCCGGTCACATTATATTGACAGGCAAAAACCATCATACAGCACAGCCCACCGGTCACATTATACGACAGGCAAAAACCATCATACAACCGGTCACATTATAGACAGGCAAAAACCATCATACAGCACAGCCTACCCGGTCACATTATACAGACAGGCAAAAACATCATCACAGCTACATCATACAGCACAGCCTACCCGGTCACATTATACAGACAGGCAAAAACCATCATACAGCACAGCCTACCCGGTCACATAATACAGACAGGCAAAAACCATCATACAGCACAGCCTACCCGGTCACATTATACAGACAGGCAAAAACCATCATACAGCACAGCCTACCCGGTCACATTATACAGACAGGCAAAAACCATCATACAGCACAGCCTACCCGGTCACATTATACAGACAGGCAAAAATCATCATACAACACAGCCTACCCGGTCACATTATACAGACAGGCAAAAATCATCATACAGCACAGCCCACCCGTTCACAATTATACTCACTGGCAAAAATCATCGTACAACACAGCCCACCCGTTCACAATTATACTCACTGGCAAAAATCATCGTACGACACAGCCCACGTTCACCCGGTCACATTATATTGACAGGCAAATCCATCGAACAGCACAGCCCACTCGTTCACATAATACTGACTGGCAAACCAGACACCCCACTCCCTTTAGAGAAACGCTGCTACAAATCTTAATTTTCTAATGAGTTTTGGTTTGTAACGAATACTGATTGGTTACTAATAACGTTTTAGGTCATATTCTATGTCATATTAAGTGTTCAGCGTGTGATAGTACTATATTTCCACAAACATAAGGAGACACGGTGAATGTACCGCAGTCTCCCAAAAAAGTGAAGGTAAAAGTGAAAAAAACTGGCCGCGAAATGAAATGTGTCAAATATTTCTGACGACTCGCAAAGATCACACTGACAATTTCTTAATTTGAAACGTTGTGTGCGTACCGGGCCTTGCATTCATCTCTGTAAATAGCTCACAGAAGTTTCAAGATAAAACATATATCGCACGCATGATAAACTCTTTCATATATATTATATATATTTAAAGTTTTCTTTTGTGTCATTTTCTCATAAATGTGTGTTAGACATAATTAAAGACTTGTCGTGACTTATATTTCACGTGACATGAGATCAACAGACGGTCAGATTGCGAGTCGTTGACAGAGATGAATAAGGGGACTGCAATGAATTCTGTGTCATAGTGTGCCCGTAAATACCCACTTAATCATTCGGTCATACTGGTTATACTGATGTAATGACGGGCCGGTAATTTGGAGTAAAACGGAGAAGTTAAATAGACAGATCCTGGTATTAACACCAACGCGTATCGCACAACAATAACTGGTGTTAGGATTAGCTAACAGGATGGGCTCCACATGAATCACATTACTCATAAAACACACTGAAACAGGTTTACAGGAATCAACTTAGGTATAAAGCTTCTTTAATATTTAACTTAGCCAAGCCTTGATGAGGTTAAAAATGACATTTTTATCTGCCCAGATAATACGCTTCTAAATACGCTGAGCCTAATATTTTACTTCTGTGTTTTCATGATAACAGCTCAATGTCCATATTACAGAAAAAAGCAACATATTTTTCACATTTTGTTTTTGGGATGTATCATATTGTTTCATAGTTAATAAAAAACATTAGGCGAAATAAAACTTCCTGATACATGTACTAAGTGATGTTTCATCATTATTACTTTACTTATTATTCTCCAAAAGAAACGTTCATCTACTTTCATATGTTGACAGTCACAGTCAGGGATAACATATGGTAACGGACGTCTTTGTAACGGATTACACATATTGACAGTCTTCAAAGCCACACAGTCAACCACAGTGCACCGTTATACGATTCATTTATCTACATCAATGTACCAAATAATCTATCTTCTGTTGCTTTCAAGTTTACTTTAATAGTTAAGACGTAATAATGAATGACAAATATGACAGTCGCGATCCCTAGTTTACATGGATTGTAATGGCGGACCAGGAAACTGTATACGGAAGTAAATACGCCGTGTTGTGTCTGTCAACTTAACTTCTGGGCGTCTGTTACGCACCCACTGGGATGAGACTGTTTCCTATTGATACCATTTATACGTTAGTATTGTGTAAGATGACCCACTCTAGACTGTTATCCATATAACACCAACAATGACAGATGTAGCCAAATATCATCCAATAATTAAAGTGTAAAACTTGTTCGAATGGAAGAGTGAAGGATATACAAGTAGTCTGAAGTCCCATATTATTACAGAATTGGGTCCATGCCAGGTTTTTTTCTGACTCTAACTGCCGTTATCTTTGCGGTAAATGATGATACTTTTCGGGATATTTTAGTCGGTATTGAAAAAACCAAATATTGATTTTGACAATCTCAGTTGAGGTCTATGTGCTTTTGTGTATCCTATGATATTTCTGACGTTATTTTATTCCCCGAAATTAATGGTCTGTTAGTGTCTCGGCTTTTTTCTGTAATATAATGTCACTATCAATAATACACATATACACTTACTCTGAGGGTTAAAATTAATGATGGAATTTTCAAGATCAAGATTCAATGGAGGTATTTATAGCAGTCTCGTTCGTTCCTAACGATTCGAGCACGTTAGTTTACAGGCTATATGAAATCAAACAATGGTATAATTCGAGTTACTTTTTGACACAGAGAACAATCCTATACGTACAGAGCTCAAGTATTATACAATCCTATTATTTCATGTAGAATTTACAAGTATGTTAGCTTGCGTACAAATTTGACATTGTGAAATCTTTTTATCTCGTGGGGATTTTTGACTATGAGTTTACTTCTTCACGATGTTTTTGATGTACATTTGTATGCATTGTTCATGAAATTGGTAAAGATAAGCATCGTGCGCTATTTTTAAAGTCTTTTATAGTTCTATAGTATAACATACAAAAACAGACATACAGCAGACTCTCAAACTCCACACGTACTCAACGAGCCATCATTATTGACAGAGGGGTCAGCATTACTTTACACTGTTTGAACATCAACTATTTAAAAAAATTTGAACATAAAATAAATACAAATACAGTATTAAAATCCTTAATATAACATGAATACAAAATTTAATGTTAAAGATGCTCCACCGCTGACAAATGGTATTTTTTCACTATCAAAAACAGGAGCAGACGATTTAGTATTTTTCTTCAGTTACAAAAGTTACTTACTTTACACTATTACCACCATTGAAAAGTTAGAGCTTCTAATTTTACTTAAAGTTAAATATACGAAAAATAATTAATTGCATCCCGAAAAAATTCCGTGGCACTATATCTTATATGGAATGAAGTAATGATTGCGCATGCACCAAAGGCGAAATGAATTATTTTATGTTATTTTTTGTGTCGATTAGGCATGTATATTCACGATTAAATACCATTTTTTGTTCAAATGATGAATATCATTTACGCTCTGTCGGCGGTGGAGCAAATATCATGAATACAAACATCAAAATTCTAAATATAAAATGAATACAATATTGAAATCATAAATACAAAATGAAGTACAAATATTAAGATTCTAAATGTAAAAATATGTAAAAAAAAAATGGCATACTAAATATAAAATGAAAATAAATATTAAAATTTTAAGTATCAAATGAATACAATATTGAAAGTCAAAATATAAAATTGATTAAATGTATTAAAATGATCATGACTAATGTTAAATTTACCTACTCTTGTAAGAAACAGATGCAGCGTATAGAATATTGTAAATAGACCATCACTATTATTTGTTTTAGTTGGTGCTCATGAATCAAATTCACTCAAAACGAAGACCTAATACTTCCGATAACCTGAGAAATCAATCACATATTTACATAAAACTATAATTTCACGAATTTGTACGGAAACATTACCCTTCACATTTATTGTAAACCCATGCATTTTCACGTATACAATATTGCGCATCTTCATCACCATATTCAGGTATATATAAGTTCGCGATCACACTTCCAATCACGAATTCATGTAAAATGTGTAAACAATTATTCGCATTTTCATATTTTGTATAATGCAAAAATAAAGTTATTTACAGTAGTTTCATTTGGTCACCCTCACACCTGTTCAAACAATGAACTGCATCTATCTTTAATACATGTAATCTACCCAGAAATTGAAATCCAAGTAAAATGACGTTCCCAACCGCCAGATTGCGAACACGACTCAGACAATGTGTAATATTTATATCTATATATGTAAGTTTTCAGAACATTTCTCTGGGGCGGGAACAGGAGTTTTTGGTGGTTATAGTAAACAGTTAAAATGAATCGATCTCAAACTATCATTGACAAATAGTTGTGAAATGAAAGTATTGTGATTTAGGAAGTCATGAAATTAAGATTTCAAATTCAGTCGTCTTTGACGATTATGCAATGGGGTAGAATGAACAATGCTTGTATCCTTCCTTAAGTACGTTAAAACCCTGCTTTAAACATTGAGAAACCAGTAGATGTTTGAAACAGAGAGATGGTACCATGGACTGACTTACTCGTTGAAGTAGGAGACGCCGTTGGAGCCACACACTGCGTCGAAGTTCTCATCACACCTGTGTCCTGTGATGTCGTCACACATAAACTGTAGGAGTAACAGCTCCCCCTGGGTCAGGTTACTACCCAGGTGACTCTCACCATTACACGAACCTTCGTGAGCCACGTGTAAATGAGTGTCCATACAGTGAGACTTGGAGAAATCGCACCTGAAATTATTTTATATAGAAATCTATATACAAGATGTCCGATAATTTAAGGTTGCATTTGCTTAACTTGCAAAGTTTAGGCATTTTTAAAATCTTTTTAATAAATTGTTATTAAACTTTTGACAGTACAATGCGTTTGACATTCTTATATAAAAAAATCACTAAAATCGTAAATGAAATTTCTATGTCGACATGGTAACGGATTTCATTTGAGACAATCCTTACAAAATTTCCTCAACTCATGTATGATTAATGCAGAGATCAACTCGATTAGCTGTGGAAACTCTTCCGTCTATCAGCTGGTGGATCCTCTAGGTCTTCGACGAGTTGGCCTACACGTACATGTATGGTTCCGAATACTTCCGGTAAAAGTTAGGCTACATCCGGTTGTACTTACTTGTTGTAGTATGTATAATTGTCAGAGCCACACAATAGGTTCTCCCCGTAGGGATAACAGGCTCTATGTCTTATACTGGAACAATACCAACTCAGTCTTCTCTGGCGCCCATCTATGGCAATCACTGAGGACATATCATACATTTCATTATAAACAACCTGGGACGTATAGAAAATCATATATATATCAACAAGTTAACTACGAAACAAGAAAAAATAAATATAAAATATATCTCACTACGAAACATTGTACCTATATTGTTTACTAATCCTTGTGTCGTCTCTATTCAGATGTTCTTTTAAATTTGGGAAACAAATTATAAATAAATATTAATAGTTTTTGGCATATCAAATGATTGATTACGTGTAATACATAATACAAGCCAATCATGTACGATCCTCTATCTATAATCTTATTCATTTAAAAACGAAATATTTCAATCTAACGATGACGCATTTCATGGTGAAGCTCACTACATAATTACGTAAAACTCTAGGCATATCGATACATGATATCGGATAATACATTTTACAAAGAAAAACATGTAAGTTCCTCTATTTATAATCATATTAATCTAGGTATTTGATGGTTATCTCATTAGATAATTACGCAAAACTCTTAGCATATATCGGGTAATACATTTTAAAAAGAAAATCATGTAAGTTCATTTAACTATAATCGTATTAATCTAAAATATTTGGTTGTAAAACTCACTAGATAATTACGTAAGACTCTTGGCATAACGAATTATCAATATCAGGTTATACATTTTACAAAGGTCATCATGTAAGTTCCTCTTTTTATAATCATATCAATCTAAAGTATTAGATGGTTAACTCACTAGATAGTACAACAAGCAGGAATACTATTGGACCTTTCATGGTGTCTGTGGCGGTGTGGACGGACCAGACGTTCCTTATCACTGACCAGCTAGGTAGTGATAACCACAGTCATGAAGTCAGTACACAACCTTATCGGTAAGTAAGCACGTCTTAAAGGACAATTATAAGATACACAGCCATGAGGTCAATATGTTATATAATAATGACTTCATAAATAGCTCTGATTTACATGCGATAGTTGATGAATAACGAAGCTAAATAGTGGTAAATATTACAACTAGAAAATACCAGAACTAGTGTTGTGTATGTTAGAATATACTAACATGGTTTAGCTTAGTGTTCATTGTTAAATGTTTCATGTAATTCGACGTTTTGTTCCATTTATTGAAATATTATGTTCGTTCTCAGCATGACTTCAAGCCCAAATACTTACATAATAGCTACATAATCGCTGATTACTTATACTAAAAGTTATCAAAAAAAAAATGGTAAATAACATAAAAACAAATAAACCCATAAATAGCCTATACATGTACATACCCTATAAATAGCATATTTAAAACATGAAACATGTTTGCAGAACGAAAATAGGAAGCAAATACCCGAAAATCCCTATTTGAATAGTGAGAGATATGAAACTAGACTAAATGACACAAATCCCTATTTGAATAGTGAGAGATATGACACTCGACTAAATGACACAGCTATAAAACTGTATATCAACCAAGCTAACATCATGATATACTTTTCAATTATCAACATTATCTAGTATTCTAGTTAATTTTATAATTAATTATTACAACAATGTGTATGTAATTTATTTTCCGGTTCACATTTTGTAGAAGATTGAAGCTAGAACATGACCAGATACTGCGTTACTTTGACTATGGGTATGTATAATACACCTTCTAGTCTACTTCATTAAAGGTAAATGAGAGAAAACAAAATGTGTTTTTTTTCCACATGCTAACATGTTTCGGACTTTTTCGGACTAATGTAACACATAAGCGTTTTTGGGCTAATCTGTCTAGCGCCGCACACGTTCATGTACACACATGTACTACAAAGCCGTTCAATTTGTCGCAAGTTAAGATTTTAAGTTAATTAAACATCAAATTGAATACGGCCCACTACACAACGGTATCAGGTCCGTAATCCCATTTCTTACTTAAAGGGTCTTAAATATTAGTTTAAGATTGTTGTGTGGCCATGTGATTGGCTAAGAGGGCCCTGCTATAAGGGTATAGGATGCATACTTATTGGATTTTCCTTCCTTTGTTTTTAAACTAACATCGAAAACGGTAACCAATGAACCGCTCATAAACATAGCCCAACTTAATCAGAAATGCAGGCCGGTTTAAGCGTAGATGTTCCTTAAGCGTAAGTGTACAGCTATATCGTCAAACAACAATATGCTAAGGCATTACGTTAACGGTGCGATTACGGTACTATGGCAGTATTAGATTGTAGAATTATTTAATGCCTACATTCCAGTTCCTCAATTGATCTGTTGATCCACTGATGTCTGTGTTTTAGTCACACTGTTGGCCGCCGTCTGTAGCTGTCAGTCCAATAGCACGCCATACTGTCGATTCATCGCCCAGGTCAGCTGTCAGACAAAAGGCGATTTGAGGGTAGACTATCCACTTCGGTGTTCTATTCCAAACCATGCCATCTTTACTAGGATATTACTTGGCATTCTAAGTAAATTCCTAATAGCAAATGTCTATATTATAGTCAACAGCTGACTATCCATTGTACTCTAGTCTATTTTCACCATAGAACACTTTAATGAAATAAATTTGTTATCCATTTCCTATGATATATTGTATTGTTCGTTATATTTAAAACGGTACATCATTCATAGTTGACTTTCCTCTTTATATTCCATCATTGTAAGTGGTATTAATTTTTTTCAAAATCAGTTTTAAATAACCTGACGTATTTTTGAATCGTTTATTTTCAACGAAATAGATTCTACTCAAATGAAGATTATTGGTTATATGTGTGTTTGTTATTTATCAAGCGTTACCTTGATTAAAACCGTTGATATTACTTCTTTGATCCATTGTCACAGATTAAGTTCGAGATGGACTTCAGGCAGAAGGAGCGAATGTCAGTTCTGATATCTAGATCCCTGGACAGGACTGGTACCGGGACAGCAGATGAAGTGAATATCAGACGAACCACACAGCTAGTGATGGAGCAAGCGTTCCAGTTTGGAGATAACTTTGTACACAGATTTTACGGTGGGAGTCGCGCTGAAGGGTTTTATCTCCCCGATTCTGACCACGACAGAATGTTGATCGACACATCTGTTACCGTACTGGATCGTGGTCAATCTCTACCCCCACGTGCCAGTGGTCAGACAGTACTGTACATGGTAGAGGCTGCTGGATGTCGTCCTGGATATGTCAGTCTAGTCCTCGCAGACGACCAACTGGACGGAATCCAGAGACCTTCGTTAATGAATTCACTTGTCCAGAGTGGAAATATGATGTATGTATCAAGTGATATATATCGAGAGCAATTTATAACAACTTTGAATCGACACTTAGGTGATGTTTTTAAATCAAGTGGTCCAAGCTGTTCTACAGCGTCTTCTTCACTAAGCGTGGATCTAGTGTATTCGTTCGCATGCAGTAGTTGGCCTGAAGAGGCGAATGAATGGACATCCCGAGTACGATTGTCTGGCTGGCCACGCCAAAGTCTTATAGATAGGATAGTTCGAAATGGCTGCCATATTGTTCCAAAGGGAGATAACTGCTCTGGTGATACGCTGCTACAGTGGATGATTTCATTTGTATCAGCAGAGAGGATGCTTGTTCATTCTTTCAATCACGTTCAATTCAAAGTTTACTTTTTACTGAAACATTTCTTGAGGCAGGTGAAAGTTGCACTCAAAACAGACTTAGGTGATGAAGATATATTATGCTCGTATTTCCTGAAAACACTCCTGTTTCATGCAATAGAAAGTTCCGATGAACTATTATGGCGGGACAAAAACTTGTATGTTTGCTTTTGGTTTTGCTTCAATATTCTTATTGCATGGGTCAAGACAAAATACTGCCCACATTATTTTATCCCAGCCAACAACCTATTTCAACGGAAGATACATGGTCAAAATCAACAGAGGTTGCTGGTAATTTTGAACGACTACCTGAATTCGAAGTGGGGGTGTCTTCGCCTTGAACAAGGACTTTCATTAGTGATGTATATTTGCCAACCACACATACAAGATCAGCTTCTGCAGTCTGAACCAGTGATCGATATCGTCATCAGACGCGATTTGTCCATTCTGCAACATTTGCGAACTTTACATTATCCAACTAGGACGTCTTTCAAGACGATTGTGGGAATGTTCAACTTATTATCAAAATCTGAATCGGAATACGAGGAGATTCTAACGTATTATTACGGCGTACATCTCTTGTACAATTGGGCAATAGATCAGGTGTTCCACGACCACACAGCCGCTACAGGCAACAAGAATAGGTACCAGAACCTAAAGAGGTCGAAACGCTTTATAATCCCCCGGGCGTCAGTGGGGACGGAACTGCTGTATTTGGCGACGTTCTACTTCAGGGTTGGGAATTTTACTAGATCCCTGGAGATCTCCAGACAGACGATGAGACTGGCAGCATACTTCCTTCACGATACAAACTCGATGACATCAGAACAGAGAGTCATGTACGCTCAAGTATACGGTTTCCCAGGCGGCACTTCAATCAACAAGCTGCAGAATTTGTTCACTTCATATATTTCCTTTGAATATGGACAAAACAACTTCTGTCTTCCCGAACTTCAACCAGAGATATCTGTGCAGTTCAAAAGACTGGACATTCCTCCGCTACCGTACGCTGTGTTTTTGTCCTTCTTGTGTTGCCATGAGTTAGGAGACATACCAGGGCGTGCTACAGCGTTACGGAATCTGATAGTCCTGAAGGATGATCCCTTTCAAGGGGGTCATAAATACTGGATAGTACACAACCTCCTGGGGATCTGTTACACAGCTATCTGGGACATACGCAGGGCTCTCAGGTGTTACGAGGACTCGACACAAATGCAAACAGAAGAGCATGAGTTCAATCCGGCCACATTGCGGATAGAGGTCTTACGGAAATTCGAAAATGAATGATTAATTACAGGAAATAAACTTTGGAACTTTTGAAAATTAACTCTTTTTTTTTAAATAGCATTAAAAATGTGGAAGTAAAATAAATCGCAACAATGTAGAATATATAACAAAACTGGGTTTATAGCTGTACACGTATACCGTTACATGTTGTATGCAGC
Source organism: Argopecten irradians (assembly GCF_041381155.1). NCBI lineage: Eukaryota > Metazoa > Mollusca > Bivalvia > Pectinida > Pectinidae > Argopecten > Argopecten irradians. The sequence goes on along the minus strand of NC_091142.1, from coordinate 31,281,423 downwards.
GGTTATTTCCGTGGGTGATTTTTTTTCACGATTTGGTCGAAAGATAGAAAATCAAATTTTAACGAATCAAATTTCGCGATTTGGCTTCAGACATATATTAAATTCGACCAATAATAAATGATTTTATGGGTCAAAATTTCGCGACCATGGCAATATTCCGCGAAACATCCCCGCGAAAATAACCAATTATACAGTAGTTTAACTACAAGGAGGTTGGTTTCATTCATCTGCCAAAGACAAAACTAATAAGCTGAACATCTTTAAAGGCTCGCCTGTAGCTATTCGTTGAAATCTTTAGCGGTCCATAAACACTTTAAACATGTTTGTATTGGGGATGTTTTTAAGTGTAATAAAATGTAGCAGTTATACTGATATACATGTATATATGTATCTGCCGTTTATTGAATGTTAAACCGACCAGTTATTTACAATTCAATTATTTGTAATTCAAAAGACTTTTAGGCAGAAAATGGTGTCGTCTTTAGAAACCTACAAAAACGTATAGAAAATTGTGCCCAATGATTTTCTGAGGCAGTCCTCCACTAGGACACATATATGGACCAATTCGTACCCGGCCGAAAGGTATAGTAGGCCGGGTACGTATAATCGTTCTAAACTATATCACCCAAGACATTTTTTTCTTCTTGAAAAGACAAAGACGGGGATTTCTTATCTCAGTTGAAACGTATTATAAACACAACTTTTCATGTACCACGGTAAGCTTTATTATTTTTGTGACGATTTTTTTTTTTTTTTTTTTTCTTTTTTTTTCGTGATATTATCGTTTCCAGCATCTTATGAGCCTACAGCACTAAATGAGTCAGCTTGCTTTAAATGACAGCCGGGTCTCGTGAAAATAGCCACCCTCATTTTCAGGCAAACGTGTCCCACTAGTAAAATGACTGGAATTAATAGAGATACATATTCTAGAGTGTCCCACTTGTGCGTGAGGGACTGTAGTTTGTTGATGTTGTAATATATGCATTAGTGGAACTGTTGCCATTTCCTGTAGTGCTATTTATCTTAAACATGCTGTCAAAGACACAGAAAAAAACACACCTGCCATATTACATTATACTTCCAAAGGGCAAACCAGTCATCCCATTCTTTTCATTTTGAAAAATCTTAGTTTTCAGCATTTTATAAAGTTTTAATGGTAAAATAGAACAAATGTTGTACTTAACTAGGTTGTTCAACTTATTATCAAAATCTGAATCGGAATACGAGGAGATTCTAACGTATTATTACGGCGTACATCTCTTGTACAATTGGGCAATAGATCAGGTGTTCCACGATCACACAGCCGCTACAGGCAACAAGAATAGGTACCAGAACCTAAAGAGGTCGAAACGCTTTATAATCCCCCGGGCGTCAGTGGGGACGGAACTGCTGTATTTGGCGACGTTCTACTTCAGGGTTGGGAATTTTACCAAATCCCTGGAGATCTCCAGACAGACGATGAGACTGGCAGCATACTTCCTTCACGATACAAACTCGATGACATCAGAACAGAGAGTCATGTACGCTCAAGTATACGGTTTCCCAGGCGGCACTCCAATCAACAAGCTGCAGAATTTGTTCACTTCATATATTTCCTTTGAATATGGACAAAACAACTTCTGTCTTCCCGAACTTCAACCAGAGATATCTGTGCAGTTCAAAAGACTGGACATTCCTCCGCTACCGTACGCTGTGTTTTTGTCCTTCTTGTGTTGCCATGAGTTAGGAGACATACCAGGGCGTGCTACAGCGTTACGGAATCTGATAGTCCTGAAGGATGATCCCTTTCAAGGGGGTCATAAATACTGGATAGTACACAACCTCCTGGGGATCTGTTACACAGCTATCTGGGACATACGCAGGGCTCTCAGGTGTTACGAGGACTCGACACAAATGCAAACAGAAGAGCATGAGTTCAATCCGGCCACATTGCGGATAGAGGTCTTACGGAAATTCGAAAATGAATGATTAATTACAGGAAATAAACTTTGGAACTTTTGAAAATTAACTCCTTTTTTTAAATAGCATTAAAAATGTGGAAGTAAAATAAATCGCACAATGTTGAATATATAACAAAACTGGGTTTATAGCTGTACACGTATACCGTTACATGTTGTATGCAGCGGTTATTTCCGTGGGTGATTTTTTTCACGATTTGGTCGAAAGATAGAAAATCAAATTTTAACGAATCAAATTTCGCGATTTGACTTCAGACATATATAAAATTCGACCAATAATAAATGATTTTATGGGTCAAAACTTCGCGACCATGGCAATATTCCGCGAAACATCCCCGCGAAAATAACCAATTATACAGTAGTTTAACTACAAGGAGGTTGGTTTCATTCATCTGCCAAAGACAAAACTAATAAGCTGAACATCTTTAAAGGCTCGCCTGTAGCTATTCGTTGAAATCTTTAGGGTCCATAAAGACTTTAAACAGGTGTGTATTGGGGATGTTTTTAAGTGTAATAAAATGTAGCAGTTATACTGATATACATGTATATATGTATCTGCCGTTTATTGAATGTTAAACCGACCAGTTATTTACAATTCAATTATTTGTAATTCAAAAGACTTTTAGACAGAAAATGGTGTCGTCTTTAGAAACCTACAAAAACGTACAGAAAATTGTGCCCAATGATTTTCTGAGGCAGTCCTCCACTAGGACACATATACATATATGGACCAATTCGTACCCGGCCGAAAGGTATAGTAGGCCGGGTACGTATAATCGTTCTAAACTATATCACCCAAGACATTTTTTCTTCTTGAAAAGACAAAGACGGGGATTTCTTATCGCAATTGAAACGTATTATAAACACAACTTTTCATGATGTATCACGGTAAGCTTTATTATTTTTGTGACGATTTTTTTTTTTTTTTTTTTTTTTGTCATTTTTTCTCGTGATATTATCGTTTCCAGCATCTTATGAGCCTACAGCACTAAATGAGTCAGCTGGCTTTAAATGACAGCGGGTCCTCGTGAAAATAGCCACCCTCATTTTCAGGCAAACGTGTCCCACTAGTAAAATGACTGGAATTAATAGAGATACATATTCTAGAGTGTCCCACTTGTGCGTGAGGGACTGTAGTTTGTTGATGTTGTAATATATGCATTAGTGGAACTGTTGCCATTTCCTGTAGTGCTATTTATCTTAAACATGCTGTCAAAGACACAGAAAAAACACACCTGCCATATTACATTATACTTCCAAAGGGCAAACCAGTCATCCCATTCTTTTCATTATTGAAAAATCTTAGTTTTCAGCAAAAATATTTATAAAGTTTTAATGGTAAAATAGAACAAATGTTGTACTTAACTAGGTCACTGTGACCTACATCTGAATTTTTCTGAATTGAACTTGACAAACTCATGATTTGAAGGCAAAAACTGCAAAAAATATTGTCTCTATTCTAATATTTAATCAATTAGAACTTAAACAGTGAAAATGTGAATTTTGACTCTTTAGCAGCATACAATATACAGCTGACCCTAAGGTATCTTCATACAAAATATTTTGCTTATCACTGAGTGGCCTTTGGTTGAAATCAATTTAGAACATCATGATAACACTATTTTTGGCTCCTCCCTGCAGGCCTCAGATATATCAGCTCACTGGTCATTTGGTTCAGGTAAACTTTATGAAATATGCTAAGGTTGGAAAACGGAAAAATAAGTGCAAATACACGTTTTTTTCTCATAAAATACTTAACTGTATGTTCTTATTGCAGGTGTGAGTTCGACAAAGGTAGATGTATGCACAAGGAACTACGAATTGTCAAGTTAGGATCTTGTTGATATCTGTATTGTAATAAATACACTATTATCAAAGTATTGTTTTCTGTTATGAGTTAATAAGTGTTACTATGGTGATCATGATAATAAACAAGGAACCTTTGGACCCGTCACTAAAGTGATCATAATTATCATAACACATGATCAGGGTTGTGCTTTGATATTGTAGCTCAAAAGATTTTTAGACTGATAATGGTGTCATCTTTAGAGCTACTATTGGTGCCTATTACTGCTAATGGAGCAAAGTAATGATTATGCAAACTATTACAAAACGTTTGTTTGCATTTTATCTTACTTGTTCGATATCGCTTACCTACTAGGCAATGAAACTGAACAACATAAATTATCAAATACTCATTGAGGCATTATTTTTTTTACATAACACATATGAAGGTGTTTCTGAAGTGAATTTATAGGGCAAGTCCAGATATTGTGAATTTGACGTCGTGTGAGCGGTACGGTAGATGTTAAAAATAGTAGTTACGTTTATTTTTGACAAAAATAATATGTAAATGCATGTATACGCATAAAATAATTGGAAACCTACAAAAAAGTATAGAAAACTGTGCCAAGTGATTACGGAGGCAGTTCTCCACTACGACACATAGGGACCAATTCGTACCCCGCCGAGTACGTATATTCGTTCTATCATAACACATGATCAGGGTTGTGCTTTGATATTGTAGCTCAAAAGACTTTTAGACAGATAATGGTGTCATCTTTAGAGCTACAATTGGTGCCTATTACTGCTAATGGAGCAAAGTAATGATTACAGTATGCAAACCATTATTAAACATTTGTTTGCATTTTATCTTACTTGTTTGATATCACTTACCTACAAGGCAATAAAACTGAACCACATAAAATATCAAGTTCTCATCGAGGTATTATTTTTTTACATAATACATATGAAGGTCTTTCTGAAGGGAATTTATATGGCAAGTTCACAGATTGTGAATTTGACGTCTTGTAAGTAGTGTGTTTCACATACACTTATTTAGGTAAAACCATGCACACATGAGGGCAGCGTTATAAATTATATTGCCAAAATTTACCTCAAATCTGTTTTCAACAATTATTTTAAAACATTATTTTATGTACACAGAAAGAACTTCTGATTAAGCCTTAGATATTAAGTCCAATTGGAATTATCATTAACAGAGATTATGTAAGTAAACAGAGGAGTCACCAGTATGCATAGATTATGTGTATACACAGACAACAGTCAGGGAGTACTGGTATAAGGCTGTGTATTATACATAGTCTGTATATTCTATACACAGTGTGTATTCTACCAATCAGAAGGCAGTCTTCCTATGACTGCTTTACAGGTAATGCATTAATTGAAAGGCCACCCTCTGATTGGTCCAAAGGAATTTTATTTGATGAATAGGGAATTTATGAATGAAAGTTTATGAATAAAATGGTTCAAGATTGAGGTCACCACTAGATGTCATTGTAGGACAAGTCCTACACATATAGTATACCAGATAGCTATAATACAAGCGCTACATGTTGTATCAAAAATTGTTAAAATTCATGGATAGGGAATGTTTAACTCTTCTTTAACAAAAGGAGAGGGGTATTTATTGGGGGAGTAGTGCTAATTACAGCGAATATGGTATAGTGATACAACATTAATATCAAATTAATGTCCCGAGTCAGTAAATTTTATGGAGACTCATATCAGGTAATATAGTTTATTGGTTCCTTTTCCTTCTGCAAATATGTCATTGTTTCTATTTTTCAAAGTAAACTTGTTAATTTTACTCAAAAAAAGATGATATCTACAAATCGAAAATTATTTTTCTGTGTTCATCCAAAGAGCCTGTGTTGATTTAATGACGTCAGTTTGTACACTGCCTCACTCTGGACACTGTGCTGCAGTGAAGGCGACTTGATGGCTGTGACGGTGTGAAATATGATAGTGATTATTTCTCCTAAGCAATGGCTCCACAGGGTCTGTTTCCGCCGGATCGTCATACTTTGTTGTAATCAGTCTCTCAGTTTGTGGCTTTTTATGCTTCAAATCCTTCGTTTTCAACAATTTCTCTCCTCTGTATCTGTTAACAGAATTTAACGAAAATGTAAGAAGTTACCTCCTTTGTTTATTTAAACTGACGATGTTCAATTCAATAATATTAACTTGAAACATTTTTTTTTACTTTGATAACATATTCTCTCATATCATCCTGTCACAGATAGGCCTGTTAAGGGTAATAGCACAAGCGTCTGGGTAGGAAGGCCTTTTTATGAGATTACAGTGATTATATGACCTTGCATTATATGGCATCAATAAACATGGCAAACTCAAAGAATGAAACCGGGAGCAGAAAACACTAAGTATATATGTATGTCTGATGGGACAGACTCTTATAAAAGTGGTGAGTTTTGTAAATCTTATATATAAGTGGTGATTTTTTGCTCTAAATGACTGAAATTGTCAGTGGACCGGTCCATGCATCAAATATTACAAAAACACAAATTCTTAAAGATAGTATAGAAACTGTCCTAGAATGCATAAAAATAATTAAGTTTTATATATATGTCATTTGAATCAAACATTTGAATAGAATTGTTGATAATGCTAATTAAATTCTTTGATCTAGGTATTATAATATGTATACCAAGATACTGCTCTTTGGAAAAAAATGGCAGCATTTACAACATATTGTTTTGTATAAAGTTATATTTTTTCTAAAAATTCTTACCCAAATCCTGCTTTGTCTTTAGGTCCTTGACCTTCTGATTCAAGAGCCTCAGCGATCCCGATTACAGTTGATCCGAGGCCTTGACCTTCACTCCAACCTTGTTTTGTTAGAATTTTCCGTCCAAATCCTTTAGTGTGTCGCTCAAACTTTCCAATTTTTGGTGCCTTGATACTATATTTAGAATTGGAATGTCTTTTCTTGGCAATGCCTGCACTAAACCTGTCTGTGTCTTCAACACCATCACGTCGCCGTGTCTCTTGTCGCATTGTGACATAATCCCGTGCATCTTTATCACCGACTCCCTCTTCATAATATATACTCATATCCACGTCTAAATCGTCTGTCGTCTGTTCATCAAAATCTGTAAACACAAAACACAATAGATAACATTTCGTATATTTAAACATATTTTCCTTTTATCAAGTAGTCTAAACCAGAGGGTTCTTGGCACCCACCAAAGAATGATCTGCGTTTGACAATGGAACGAGGGACCTTTTCCCTGCTTTTCAAACTTTTTCAAACATACCACACATAAAATTTCAGACAGATCGCTTAAGTACTAAATAGTGGTAACAAACTTCAACTTTGAAATCCAAGATGGCGGCCGGTTGGCCATCTTGTTGACCGATCAGTCCAAAAAGGTATTATGCACAACTAGGGCCCTAGGGGAACCTACACATGAAATTTGAGACAGATACTTCACTCAGTACTTTTTGAGAAATAGCGATAACAAACTTTAACTATCAAAATCCAAGATGGCTGTCTAGCGGCCATCTTGTTGACCAATCGGTCACAAAACACAATATGCACAACTTGCGCCCTAGGGGAACCTACATCTGAAATTTGAGACAGATCCATTCAGTGCTTTCTGAGAAATAGCTATAAAAGACTTTAAGAATCAAAATCCAAGATGGCTGCCTGGCGGCCATCTTGTTGACCAATCGGTCACAAAATGCAATATGCACAACTAGGACCGTAGGAGAACCTACATATGAAATTTGAGAATGATCCCTTCAGTACTTTCTGAGAAATAAAGGTAACAAACTTTAACTATCAAAACCAATATGGCGGCCGGTCGGCCATCTTGTTCACCAATCAGTCCCAAAATGCAATATGCACAACTAGGGTCCTATGGAAACCTACATATGAAATTTGAGAAAGATCCCTTCAGTACTTTCTAAGAAATAGTGGCAACAAACTTTAACTATCAAAATGCAAGATGGCGGCCGGTCGGCCATCTTGTTCACCAATCAGTCCCAATATGCAATATGCACAACTAGGGCCCTAGGAGAACCTACATATGAAATTTGAGAAAGATCCCTTCAGTACTTTCTGCGAAATAGTGGCAACAAACTTTAACTATCAAAATGCAAGATGGCGGCCGGTCAGCCATCTTGTTGACGGATCAATCCCCTAGGGCCCTAAGGGAACCTTCATATGAAATTTGAAAAAGATCTCTTGGTACTTTCTGTGAAATAGCAGTAACAAGAATTGTTAACGGACAGACGGATGGAAGGACGAACGGACGGACGATGGAAGACGGCAAAAGGCGTTTTGAATTAAAAATTAATAATCAGCATTAATGTCACAATCTTTTTAATTTCATCAGGGTATGAAATAACTTTTGTCTGCAAATTTTTGTGAGAATCTGCTGCTATTGCAGATTCATAGTTTGCAAACAAGACTCTAATGAAAAATTGTGACATCAACACTTAATTGTAAGGCCATTACCTATCATGACAAACGGCACGAAAATATTGATGTTAAACCGTCAAATGGAAGATGAATGCTTCCCCTTTCTTCTACTATTTTTTTCCCCCATTAAGATCATCAAAATTCTAGATGGCCACTTGCTGAACCAAAGACTACTAGGTAGGTCCTCATGTTCATGTAACTATAATGATAAATTATTTTACAATGACCCACATGAATATCTCTGTCTAGCCCACTTCTATAGAAACACCTACCTAATTCTGCTCTGTCCAATACTGAACATCAGTATAAAGCTGCTCTGTCCATGCTGAACATCAGTATAAAGACCAGGATAATTCTATAGAAACACCTACCTCCTTCCTGCTCTGTCCAATACTGAACATCAGTATAAAGACCAGGCTTAGTCTATAGAAACACCTACCTCCTTCCTGCTCTGTCCAATACTGAACATCAGTATAAAGACCAGGATCATTCTATAGAAACACCTACCTCCTTCCTGCTCTGTCCAATACTGAACATCAGTATAAAGACCAGGCTTAGTCTATAGAAACACCTACCTCCTTCCTGCTCTGTCCAATACTGAACATCAGTATAAAGACCAGGCTTAGTCTATAGAAACACCTACCTCCTTCCTGCTCTGTCCAATACTGAACATCAGTATAAAGACCAGGCTTAGTCTATAGAAACACCTACCTCCTTCCTCTCTGTCCAATACTGAACATCAGTATAAAGCGCTTGCCTCTGCTCTGTCCAATCTGAACATCAGTATAAAGACCAGGCTTAGTCTATAGAAACACCTACCTCCTTCCTGCTCTGTCCAATACTGAACATCAGTATAAAGACCAGGCTTAGTTTATAGAAACACCTACCTCCTTCCTGCTCTGTCCAATACTGAACATCAGTATAAAGACCAGGATAATTCTATAGAAACACCTACCTCCTTCCTGCTCTGTCCAATACTGAACATCAGTATAAAGACCAGGATCATTCTATAGAAAACACCTACCTCCTTCCTGCTCTGTCCAATACTGAACATCAGTATAAAGACCAGGATCATTCTATAGAAACACCTACCTCCTTCCTGCTCTGTCCAATACTGAACATCAGTATAAAGACCAGGATCATTCTATAGAAACACCTACCTCCTTCCTGCTCTGTCCAATACTGAACATCAGTATAAAGACCAGGATAATTCTATAGAAACACCTACCTCCTTCCTGCTCTGTCCAATACTGAACATCAGTATAAAGACCAGGATCAGTCTATAGAAACACCTACCTCCTTCCTGCTCTGTCCAATACTGAACATCAGTATAAAGACCAGGCTTAGTCTATAGAAACACCTACCTCCTTCCTGCTCTGTCCAATACTGAACATCAGTATAAAGACCAGGCTTAGTCTATAGAAACACCTACCTCCTTCCTGCTCTGTCCAATACTGAACATCAGTATAAAGACCAGGATCATTCTATAGAAACACCTACCTCCTTCCTGCTCTGTCCAATACTGAACATCAGTATAAAGACCAGGATATTCTATAGAAACACCTACCTCCTTCCTGCTCTGTCCAATACTGAACATCAGTATAAAGACCAGGATAATTCTATAGAAACACCTACCTCCTTCCTGCTCTGTCCAATACTGAACATCAGTATAAAGACCAGGATATTCTATAGAAACACCTACCTCCTTCCTGCTCTGTCCAATACTGAACATCAGTATAAAGACCAGGCTTAGTCTATAGAAACACCTACCTCCTTCCTGCTCTGTCCAATACTGAACATCAGTATAAAGACCAGGCTTAGTCTATAGAAACACCTACCTCCTTCCTGCTCTGTCCAATACTGAACATCAGTATAAAGACCAGGCTTAGTCTATAGAAACACCTACCTCCTTCCTGCTCTGTCCAATACTGAACATCAGTATAAAGCCAGGCTTAGTCTATAGAAACACCTACCTCCTTCCTGCTCTGTCCAATACTGAACATCAGTATAAAGACCAGGCTTAGTCTATAGAAACACCTACCTCCTTCCTGCTCTGTCCAATACTGAACATCAGTATAAAGACCAGGCTTAGTCTATAGAAACACCTACCTCCTTCCTGCTCTGTCCAATACTGAACATCAGTATAAAGACCAGGATCATTCTATAGAAACACCTACCTCCTTCCTGCTCTGTCCAATACTGAACATCAGTATAAAGACCAGGCTTAGTCTATAGAAACACCTACCTCCTTCCTGCTCTGTCCAATACTGAACATCAGTATAAAGACCAGGATAATTCTATAGAAACACCTACCTCCTTCCTGCTCTGTCCAATACTGAACATCAGTATAAAGACCAGGATAATTCTATAGAAACACCTACCTCCTTCCTGCTCTGTCCAATACTGAACATCAGTATAAAGACCAGGCTTAGTCTATAGAAACACCTACCTCCTTCCTGCTCTGTCCAATACTGAACATCAGTATAAAGACCAGGCTTAGTCTATAGAAACACCTACCTCCTTCCTGCTCTGTCCAATACTGAACATCAGTATAAAGACCAGGATAATTCTATAGAAACACCTACCTCCTTCCTGCTCTGTCCAATACTGAACATCAGTATAAAGACCAGGATCATTCTATAGAAACACCTACCTCCTTCCTGCTCTGTCCAATACTGAACATCAGTATAAAGACCAGGCTTAGTCTATAGAAACACCTACCTCCTTCCTGCTCTGTCCAATACTGAACATCAGTATAAAGACCAGGCTTAGTCTATAGAAACACCTACCTCCTTCCTGCTCTGTCCAATACTGAACATCAGTATAAAGACCAGGATAATTCTATAGAAACACCTACCTCCTTCCTGCTCTGTCCAATACTGAACATCAGTATAAAGACCAGGATAATTCTATAGAAACACCTACCTCCTTCCTGCTCTGTCCAATACTGAACATCAGTATAAAGACCAGGATAATTCATTCTATAGAAACACCTACCTCCTTCCTGCTCTGTCCAATACTGAACATCAGTATAAAGACCAGGATAATTCTATAGAAACACCTACCTCCTTCCTGCTCTGTCCAATACTGAACATCAGTATAAAGACCAGGATAATTCTATAGAAACACCTACCTCCTTCCTGCTCTGTCCAATACTGAACATCAGTATAAAGACCAGGATCATTCTATAGAAACACCTACCTCCTTCCTGCTCTGTCCAATACTGAACATCAGTATAAAGACCAGGCTTAGTCTATAGAAACACCTACCTCCTTCCTGCTCTGTCCAATACTGAACATCAGTATAAAGACCAGGCTAGTCTATAGAAACACCTACCTCCTTCCTGCTCTGTCCAATACTGAACATCAGTATAAAGACCAGGATAATTCTATAGAAACACCTACCTCCTTCCTGCTCTGTCCAATACTGAACATCAGTATAAAGACCAGGATCATTCTATAGAAACACCTACCTCCTTCCTGCTCTGTCCAATACTGAACATCAGTATAAAGACCAGGCTTAGTCTATAGAAACACCTACCTCCTTCCTGCTCTGTCCAATACTGAACATCAGTATAAAGACCAGGCTTAGTCTATAGAAACACCTACCTCCTTCCTGCTCTGTCCAATACTGAACATCAGTATAAAGACCAGGATAATTCTATAGAAACACCTACCTCCTTCCTGCTCTGTCCAATACTGAACATCAGTATAAAGACCAGGATAATTCTATAGAAACACCTACCTCCTTCCTGCTCTGTCCAATACTGAACATCAGTATAAAGACCAGGATAATTCTATAGAAACACCTACCTCCTTCCTGCTCTGTCCAATACTGAACATCAGTATAAAGACCAGGCTTAGTCTATAGAAACACCTACCTCCTTCCTGCTCTGTCCAATACTGAACATCAGTATAAAGACCAGGATAATTCTATAGAAACACCTACCTCCTTCCTGCTCTGTCCAATACTGAACATCAGTATAAAGACCAGGATAATTCTATAGAAACACCTACCTCCTTCCTGCTCTGTCCAATACTGAACATCAGTATAAAGACCAGGATTAGTCTATAGAAACACCTACCTCCTTCCTGCTCTGTCCAATACTGAACATCAGTATAAAGACCAGGATAATTCTATAGAAACACCTACCTCCTTCCTGCTCTGTCCAATACTGAACATCAGTATAAAGACCAGGATAATTCTATAGAAACACCTACCTCCTTCCTGCTCTGTCCAATACTGAACATCAGTATAAAGACCAGGATAATTCTATAGAAACACCTACCTCCTTCCTGCTCTGTCCAATACTGAACATCAGTATAAAGACCAGGATAATTCTATAGAAACACCTACCTCCTTCCTGCTCTGTCCAATACTGAACATCAGTATAAAGACCAGGATAATTCTATAGAAACACCTACCTCCTTCCTGCTCTGTCCAATACTGAACATCAGTATAAAGACCAGGCTTAGTCTATAGAAACACCTACCTCCTTCCTGCTCTGTCCAATACTGAACATCAGTATAAAGACCAGGCTTAGTCTATAGAAACACCTACCTCCTTCCTGCTCTGTCCAATACTGAACATCAGTATAAAGACCAGGTATCTATAGAAACACTACCTCCTTCTGCTCTGTCCAATACTGAACATCAGTATAAAGACCAGGATTATTCTATAGAAACACCTACCTCCTTCCTGCTCTGTCCAATACTGAACATCAGTATAAAGACCAGGCTTAGTCTATAGAAACACCTACCTCCTTCCTGCTCTGTCCAATACTGAACATCAGTATAAAGACCAGGCTTATTAGTCTATAGAAACACCTACCTCCTTCCTGCTCTGTCCATGCTGAACATCAGTATAAAGACCAGGATAATTCTATAGAAACACCTACCTCCTTCCTGCTCTGTCCATGCTGAACATCAGTATAAAGACCAGGATAATTCTATAGAAACACCTACCTCCTTCCTGCTCTGTCCAATACTGAACATCAGTATAAAGACCAGGATAATTCTATAGAAACACCTACCTCCTTCCTGCTCTGTCCAATACTGAACATCAGTATAAAGACCAGGATAATTCTATAGAAACACCTACCTCCTTCCTGCTCTGTCCAATACTGAACATCAGTATAAAGACCTGCTCTGTCCAATACTGAACATCAGTATAAAGACCAGGATAATTCTATAGAAACACCTACCTCCTTCCTGCTCTGTCCAATACTGAACATCAGTATAAAGACCAGGATAATTCTATAGAAACACCTACCTCCTTCTTGCTCTTTCCAATATTGAGCATCAGTGTAAAAGACTAGGCCACTTCCACCCTTTTCCCACTTGAGTTCAATCTCCTCCTCAAATAAACGCTCTGAATTTCTCTCCTGATTGGATGGGTCATCATACATTGCTTCGTGACGCTCCCACTCCTCACATGTATCGTTGTCCTGGAGACACAATATAAAAGATGTTTGTAAGGTTGTATGCTTCTGTACTACACTGATATTATTTGGTATTACAGAGTTATCTCCCCTTGGTTGTAGGTACATGGATTGATTTTAATGCGATATGTTTGCAAGCGTACAGTAATACATGTACAAGTATCATATTGTTTAATGATAAACAACATAATTTTCACACACAAACTAATGATGCATTTGAATTAACAATTTTCTCATACCCTCTTGGCCTCAAGAGCTGACAACTCTGTTATTAATATTACAGAATCTATCCATACAGCATGTATATGGACCATTATTGGTGAAGCCTGTATTCTTACTAGAAAAGGTTGTATAAGTTATTCTCTCATACCTACACGTGTAATACTGGCTGGTCCAGGGCAATATACCCATGTCGCCTGAAGCTGTATTGCATGGCTACATTGTACCTATGCAATAAAGTCTCGTGATGTCACAGCGTCGACAAAATTACTATTTTCTATGTGCAATTTTAACATTTTTTTTTTCAGAAAGTAGAATGGATTTACAACAACAGGATTTGCATTGAAAATATCACGCATATTTTCATGTATGAAGAAATGACTTGTAGTCGTGTTTTTTTTCCGAATTTATTTCAAAATGGCAAAAAATTATAGTAGTGAAATTGCAATAAAACGTTGAGATATGAGAGAAAAATACTCTTTCATACGTTGATATGAAGAATAGGGATATTCTACCCTCGGGATCGTAAAATGTTATAAAACCCTCGGCAAGCCTCTGGTTTTACAACATTTTGTGACCCTCGGGTAGAATATCCATATCCTTCATATCCACATATGAAAGTCTTATAGTATAACACCATATTGACCGAAGAAAAGGTTCTAAATTTTTGGCAGTATAGACTAAATTTAGCCACCAGATTTAGAGATCCTCTTTTTTTATCGTACTGGTAAACAAGTTTAAGATTGAATATGTCAAGATAAATTTCCCATGCAACCCACTGTGAGTAGTACTTCATTCCAACTTACATCATCCAGATCTTTGTCTTCATTTTCAATTAAGCTTTCCTCGATTTTTAACCCATATCTTTTCTTTGTCTCAGGGTCCTGTCTAAATTTGGAGCCTTTCTTTTGTGAATCAGCATTATCTTTTATGCTCTCTGACAAATCTGTAGATTGACCTTTTGCTCCAACAACATCCTCTCTATTGATCTGGTTATTTTCTGTTGGAATCTCATGACCTTTTGAGGATTTTACCTCTGGAACTTCCTCCTCCTCCAAGTTTTCACCATCAAGTTTTTCTACTGTTCCAGCGTAATTAAAAGGCACATTTCCATATTTTTTGCTTGATCTTGTCTTTGGAAATGACAGTCCAAGTTTTTTTATGACGACAGGTGGGAGACGACATTGTTTAATATATTCTAGGAAGATGGAGGTTGGTGTCCCCACATTGCCATTAGGCATAATATCAGGGGGATGTAACTCCTTCATTTTCTCTAGATCACTAATGGTGAACTGCTGACGGTCATGTGGAACACATTTCTGTTCAGCTCTTGTTTTGTATTTGTTGCTTTCACCTAAATGGCATAAAAACAGTATTAATACTTTAATAATCACAAGTCAATTTAGGTATGGGATCCAGTACAACTACTATATATACATGTGTAATTACAGGATATGTAACATACAAATGTACAATAATAATTTTATAATTGAAATTAAGATACTGATTTGGAAGTTGTTTTTGATGATGCCTTGATGTACATTGCAAAACTGTACAAAATTAAGGAACTACAGTGTATATATTTGCATAATGGATATGACTGTCACCAGCTCTGATATCAATTTGGTTTACTTTAATATAAAATTAACAACCAGGGTCACTTAACGATTGCTAGGTTTATGGATGGAAGTAAACCAGATCATTTGGAAAAACAAACAAGAGGCCCATGGGCCTTAGTGGTCACCTGATTTCAGACAGAATGAACGAGACATGCATATAAACACTATATATTTGCCCATCAGGCCCTTACAATATAGTCAGTCAATGATTTTATAAATTTGACTTTTTAATCTATGAAGATTATTTGGTTCTGTGAATTCAGAAGAAAGATTTTTGAAATGTTATCCATTTTGACCCCTTTTGGCCCCACCCCTCTAGATCTGCTCATAAATGTGTTTTCCCTATATAAACTATAGTAAACTTGACCCCCTCCCCAGGGGGAAACGTGAGACCCCAGGGTCATGTAATTCACAATTTTTGTAAAGAACCTCAAGACCTTTCCATCTATGAAGAGTATGTGATTCTACCATTTCCAGAATTTCAGAAGAAGATTTTTGAAATTATAGCCTATTTGACTCATTTTGACCCCGCCCCTAAGGCCCCTGGGGGTCAGTCATGGAAAATTGTTTAATAAGATTCAATGGCCATCTCATACTGATAATTCTGACAATATTTGACTCATTTCCTATTACAAATGATCAAATAATACTCAAAAATGTGTTTTCCCTATATAAACTATAGTAAACTTAACCCCCTCCCCAGGGGGAAACCTGAGACCCCAGGGTCATATAATTCACAATTTTTGTAAAGGACCTTAGGACCTTTCTATCTATGAAGAGTATTTAATTCCATCACATCTGTGAGTTGAGAAGAAGATTTTTGAAATTTTAGTCAATTTAACCCCTTTTGGCCCCTCCCATAGCTCCCTGGGGGTGGGGACCATATAATTCACAATTTTGATTGGCCTTATGCCTTAGAAGGTTTGTGCAAAATTTCATTGAAATTGCTTCTGCAGTTTTGGAGAAGAAGTCGAAAATGTAAATTGTTTATGGACATACGACGCAGGACGACGGACAAAAGGCGATTAGAATAGGTCACTTGAGACCTTCGTCTCAGGTGACCTAAAACGCCTCACAGGAGATTTGAATTTGTGATCCAGAGATGGGGAGCTTGTGATAATGCATATGTGGCACCCTGTTAAATGCAGAATGTTATTATGTTATTTAATATGTTATTAATTTATTATATTAATTGAACTTGTCAGTGTTTTGTATTTGTTTGTATTCATCTGTAAGTTCACGTCTACTTTCCATTTCATCACGTGTACTTGAGTTATATATATGTAGAATAAAGTTGTAATAGTATAGGCCCTGATTAGGTATACTAGACATTATATGTATAGTATATACAGTGTATGTACATGTTATGGACATTGGCCTCTTGACCTGGACATGCGCTTTAACACTTTCTTTACTTTTCCCACCTTACTTCATTTTCTTTATTCACTTCTAATTTGGATTTTCAATAGACAAGACGAACATCTTTGCCCTGTCGTCGTTTCTAAGCAAATTTTTTATGAACGTCCCTTGTGCCATACACAGGGTAGTGAATAATGATTTTACTTTGTAAATATGTGAATTGCCTGAATCTAAATAAGAGTTTTGTAGGTGTGAGTCAGACTGTCATCATTTTGGGTGTGTTCGATTGTGTATGAATTAGTGTTATTTGTATATCATATAGGGACTGTCTAGATCCGGATTCCGATTCCGAAACCAGGCAATAAAAGATGTAAAAGCCACCACTATTTCCTTGTTGTCTGCCGGTATTGGATCTCCAAAAGAAACCTACTAAAACTCTACTGACAGTTCCGTTGGTTCAAGCCCCTCTACTTTATAATAATTTGTCATGACATCTTAATCACTCAGCCACCGCGATGTTGAAATGTTATCATAATGTTATTGTTTATGAACCGAATATGGCTGTGGTAATGAAGTACTTCAGATGTCCCGACATACATGTATTATTATGTCATCAACCTCATAGGTCGCAAGTTTGAATCCAATGTGCTGGCATGCACAGTTGCCAGGTATTGACACCTAGTCAGTGGCTTTCTCCCACCTACAAACCTGGCATGCCCTTATATTAAATAAAGCTACTCAAAATAACTCTCAACTCCCATGTGTAACAGGGTAGAGAGTTGTGTACCATCAGCAGGGCTTGAACCCGCTACCCCTGATTTACTAGTCCATCGCTCTACCGACTGAGCTAAAGGGAACTTCCCCCTCGCGCGAAGCTAAGGTGACCGTATCGCTATATATATATATATATATATATATATGTATATCTAAACAATTACAACCTGCTACACATATATGTACATGGGTAGATCAATCAAGTAAAGGAAACGGTTAGTGTTCAAAGTTCACAGGTTCAAACCCCGGTCTGGCCTCTACATTTTCTCCTCTCCTGTTACACGATGTTAAACCAGTGTAGCAGGTTTTAATTTAGCTGCTGTCGTAGCGGAAAAGATATCACCTTCTGACTGTGATATCTTTTCCTCTACAACAGTAGCTAGTTTTAATTGTAAATAGGCTAGTTATAAGGTCGCCATCTAGCTACATGCGCCTATGGGGAATTTCCCTTTAGCTCAGGTGGTAGAGCAGTGGACCAGTACTCTTGCCCTGTTACACCGAAAAAAACTTTTAAACCAAATGTTTATGAACACATTACAAGTCCATTTAGCTGTTTAGTTTCTTAATTGTAAATAGGAAATTAATTACCGTCATTCTGCTCAGATGTTTTGATTCTAGATATAAAACATAAAGCGGGCATGACGTCTCCATTCCGATCCAACCAATGTCTCTTGTGGTACATTTTCATGAATTCTTGAAATCGATTTCCATCAACTTTGACAACACAGCAAAACGTTCCTGAACGTTGTTCCTCATAAGAGCATGAACAGGAAGGGTTGTCGCTTGTTCTGGACTCTGGTCTATGTTTAAAATGGAAACATTTGAACCCATTTGTTTCTAAAAATTGGGAGAAGTAGTTTCTTAGGTCCGAAGAATGGTATGAGGAAGGAATGTTGTTGATAATTCCATAGATGGAATCCTTTTCGTTGTTTGTGTTCTCCATTTTGAATCTGTGTCACTAAAACGTTTGATCAAGATCTTGACTTTCGGAACTTCTTGGATGTAGCCCGCCCCGAGCCCGAGCTTTAAAACCCGAGCCCGAGCTTTGGTTATTTTCGTTTTTCTCCTCCAAAATAGCACGTATTAAAACAATTTTTGGCACAAAGAATCTTTGAGGTATTTGTTATCTATAAATATAATTCATATTTCATGAAATTATTGTGAATTTCATAAATCGACCTTTATCACTTTTCAGGGGGCTAAACCATGTAGCCCGCAATGGAGCGTGACATTTTACGATTTTCCGAAATTATTTTAAATCTATGCTTTTTTGTGAAGAATTGTTTTAATCCAAACAACAAGTAAACATAGCTGGTCATAAAGGTATAAATTTCAACATCAATATCAAATTATTTCATAACGAATTCTGCTTTTTTGTAACCTCGTTGACCTGTCTCGCCGATCTCACTGTTTACCCGAGCCGAGCCCGAGCTAAGGGCAGACAACTCTCCGACCCGAGCTTTTTTAATGACTGTACGTGTAGAATGCACACGTTATTATTACAATATTGTATAATGTTATTAATGTAATAGCAGTTTATATGTTATATTAATATTTGAATTTTAATTAAATGACATTAAGTACAAAACTTGACTAAATTCAAATGAAAAATAATTAGATAATTAACTTTGTCCGTGTATGAAATAAACATCAGTTATTCATGATATTGTTTATTTGTAATTTCAATATAATGTTGCGTATTTATTTGGAAGATATTCTACAATTATTGAGGTTTGATATATAGTGAAAGCATTTTTTTTAAATTATGTTAGATGCATTAAATGATGTAAGGTCTCTGAGAAGTGGAGTGAACCATTTGTAGATTATTTCAATTCTAATATCAATGGAGATGTCATAAATAGACCTTTGTAACTTCTCAGGGGGCTAAAACATGTAGCCCGCAATGGAGCGTGACATTTTACGATTTTCTCAAATTATTTTAAATTTATGCTTTTTTGAGAAGAATTGTTTTAATCCAAACAGCAAGTAAACATAGCTTGTCTGATAAGTATAAATTTCAACATTAATATCAAATTATTTCATAACGAATTCTGCTTTTTGTAACCTCGTTGACCTGTCTCGCCGATCTCACTGTTTACCCGAGCCGAGCCCGAGCTAAGGGTAGACAACTCTCCGTTCCCGAGCTTTTTCTAGTACATGTAGAACATTTAGCCATTCTTCAAGTAAGAATGTTTCCGAGCTCTGCGACGGTGACGCAGTTCTACAAAGAGTCAATATATTAAAGTGTTTTTTATTCAACTTCATCTTTGGAAATTTAATTAAAAAATCCATAGATGCGGTCTCATACAATCTATGTCGAATTTTAACTCTTCATAACCTTTAAAACCATTGAAACGAAACTCTAGTAAATTAGCGATTGCAAAAACCCCACAGTTGACCCCGTTTTTCTGTTGCTGTACATTAGGTAAAATTGCCTGTAACATTGCCAGAGCATAACCCGTATCCTGCCTGCATACCATTGATATTAGAAAATTGCTTCTTTAAAATGTCCTGAACATAACACATTGTATTTCCACAAGGTTTCTCATCCATTGAAATATTATTTTTTTCCTTAAAACTAATTGTACTTTTACCATTATTCATCTGAAAATCAGCAATTTAACACTTTTATGTATAGCCTTCAGCTGGGCTGTACCTACTCCTATTTATACCCTTTTGATATCATTGCTATAGTAATTTGGAAGATAATAAAATGACAAAACTGACTATTTAACGGTATCTCTTTCCAAGTATTTAAAGATTTTATCAAACTATTCGTACCTTCAACTATATTATTTTTTATACCCATGTACTTTCCTATACCTAATTCAGTTAGTACCCACCAACCTGTATATTTCACTATATTTCCCTTGATATTAGAATTGAAATAATCTACAAATGGTTCACTCCACTTCTCAGAGACCTTATCTAACATAGTTTTAAAAAATCGCTTTCACTACCAAACCTCAATAATTGTAGAATATCTTCCAAATAAATACGCAACATTATATTGAAATTACAAATAAACAATATCATGAATAACTGATGTTTATTTCATACACGGACAAAGTTAATTATCTAATTATTTTTCATTTGAATTTAGTCAAGTTTTGTACTTAATGTCATTTAATTAAAATTCAAATATTAATATAACATATAAACTGCTATTACATTAATTACATTATACAATATTGTAATAATAACGTGTCCATTCTACATGTACAGTCATTAAAAAAGCTCGGGTCGGAGAGTTGTCTGCCCTTAGCTCGGGCTCGGCTCGGGTAAACAGTGAGATCGGCGAGACAGGTCAACGAGGTTACAAAAAAGCAGAATTCGTTATGAAATCATTTGATATTGATGTTGAAATTTATACCTTTATGACCAGCTATGTTTACTTGGTGTTTGGGTTACGGCAATTATTGTCAAAAAGGCATAATATTTTAATAATTTGGAAAAATCTTAAAATGTCACGCTCCATTAGCCCCTTGAAAAGTGATAAAGGTCGATTTATGAAATTCAAATTAATTTGATTAAATATAACTTACATAGAAAGATCAAACATAACACAAAGAAATGTTGTGTCAAAAATCGTTATAATATGTGCTGTCGTTGTGTAGAAAAACGAAAATAACCAAAGCTCGGGCTCGGGTTTTAAAGCTCGGGCTCGGGGCGGGCTACATGGTTTAGCCCCCACCAAGATCTTGACTTTCGGAACTTCTTGGATGTTTTCAACTTCACGGATCATGATACACGAGAGGCTTTGTTAGATGGCGAAACGAAACTGCTGAGCGCCAGTTATGGTTTGGTAAGTTCATTCCAATAGGCCTAGTCTAGTAATGATTACTTATATTTATTTAGAGTCGCTACTGACAGGTTAAAAAGGAAGAGGCATGTGTGGTTTGTATATAGTTTTGTAAAACCTCGTGCAATGCCACACAATATCACATGAAACTACACGGTCATTGATATTGAAAGTACAAATTATACTCACCAGGAACTGTACATGTGGCTCTTGGCGAATATAACGTTAGAGGCATAAACATACATGTCATCTACTGTCATAGCAATGATCAAATGTGTCTCGTAGTGCTATACCTCTAACATTGTTGGAGTAACTCACCAGGAACTGGGGCTCTTGGCGAGTACAGGCATCTACAGTCATGCCGTGCGTTCCATTTGTGGATTCATACCAGTTCCACTAAAGTGATACGGCACCGCCAAATGATTTTTTCTATGATGGCGGCACCCGCTTCAGAAAACGAACCACTTGTACCGGTTCGGTTTGGCTGGTACAACGCGTTCCATTACAGATACAGCGGGTTTGTATCAGTTGTATCTGCAAATGGAAAGCACGAATAGCCAATGTCAATCCTAAATAGGTACGTAAAACATGTGTTAACTGGCTTGTTCTGGATTCAAGACTGCCAAGATTTGTCAACCAGGTCGGCGGTCCGTTAGCACTGCTTAATCTGGCTATTACATGTAGATTTGACTATATAGCCCAATTTGACTACATGTGTAACAGAAGAGGAGAAAATGTAGTGGCCAGACCGGGATTTGAACCCGGGACCCTCCGACCACTAGCCGAGTGCTCTACCCACTGAGCTACCTGGTCACTGATGATCAACCCAGTCCAATCCCGCATCACATGTATAGTGGACAAATGTAAACAAACAGGTGAGGTATGGTCACATTTTTCTTGTGCAGTATGAAAACATAGATGATGAAAAAGATAGGTCAGTGATATGAATAATATTTGCCTACTTGCTCATTTTCAGGCGACTTTTTAAGATGCCATCGTTGCAATCATCTGGTATCCATCATCACTATTCCCCAATAACAAAACTATAGTGAATCAATCCAATATGGTGTTGTTGTGTCGTCTGCAGGTAAGCATCCACCTGATTTGGGCCACAGGTGCGCTTGGAGCATGCAGATCCCTGCAAAATTGGCCATGTGCAAAAAGTGCTTAGTTGGCTCATAAACAACAAGATATGTGGCTTATTTCAAATGGAAAACTTGAAAAAAAGAATGGATGCAAGTACCAAAAAATTCAACAATGGATTTTTAAAAACTCACTGAAAATTATCTTAGATGACAAAAATATTTTGTTCTGTTGATTCGCAAGATTTGTCATTCAAGTTTCGATGCGTACGCTGACATTATGACCAGGTATGTCGCTTTGGTTTTCATTTGTCCACTATACGTGTAGTGAGATTTGATATATATATAGTCAAATCTATCTATAACTTTGCTATAGCCAGATTAAGCATGCAGTGCTACTGGACCTGTCAACTACCTCTACCGGACCTGTCAACTACCTATCGGATGCACACAGATACCCGCAGGTATCCCGAATACCCGCTACATTCCGATAATTAAGACAACTCGACCAAACCCTGTTCACAACAATATTGTCAAAAACTGCTTCTGTCACTCACTGGCGGGGTATCATGATTCATGTGTATTTTTCCCTTGTCTCCAACATCTAGACTAGCTTCCCATTCAATAATATATATGTCACCATCACTAATTTAGCAGGCGTTGCAGTGGCATTTCAGCCGCATAGTCCATCAGTTAGCTTTTGTGGCTATGCAGATGAGTGATGGTACTGTGTATCGTAGTTATAAGCAACGGTGAGCATGTCCAATTCTTTGATGGGTGACAGTTCTGTTGGTTAAAGCCCCGGCCTTGGCACATTACATTTGGTGGCAGTGAACTGGCATTCTGTATGGTGCCCTTAGACAGCATGAGAAGCACAATGTTCCTGGTACTGGTTGGTGACTCTTGGGGTTATAGTCACGAGGCGGCACCGCTATGACAACAGCAGAACAGTTTTGTGTGCTGAGGATGCCAGGTTGAACAAAAGCTTCGGGATGAAGCTTGTCAATGAGGGGGTAATGTGACGATACCTGGATATGGCCATTTCAGTCGCATAGTCCATCAGTTAGCTTTTGTGGCTGTGCGCAGTACTGCATGGTGAGTGCAGATGGGTGACCGCTCTGTTGGTTCGGGACCCGGCCTCGGCACCTTACATTAGTTGTATTAGTGTACATATACATACATAGTGATACTGTCACCTTCTAGCTTTGCGCTAGGGGGGAATTTCTCTTTGTCATCAGTCAGTAGTGCAGCAGACCATTAATGCCACAGATTGGAGCCTAGTCAAACTACTCTCGCCTTGGTACATTTGATGCAGTAGACCACTCTAACTGGAAGTATTAGAGGCTTCTTTGGAGAGAGAACCTTCTAGCTTAGTGCTATGGATGATTTCCTATTAGCTCAGTCAGTAGAGCGGTAGACCAGTAAGTCCGTGGCGTGGGTTCGAGACTGACTGGCTGCACACTACTCTCACCCTGTTACACTAATATAACTTAATTTGTATACAGGTATTTGTAGTGGTGGATGTAAATACCTATCTAAATAAAAATGTATGTACAGGGTAAGCAAACTAATTAAGCTGGTTTCCCTGTGTATTGTGTACCTGTACTGGGACGTTTTTATTGCTCTGTACTGTGGTAGTTGGTACTTGGGTATTGGGATATGTTTTCCTGAGTTTATCAGGACATAAATTAGTTCCATTTGTGTTTCAGAAACATACAGAATGGATGTTTTATCTAACAGAGGTTACACAAAATGGAAGGTCAAGGAGTTCTACATGTGAAATACTCGCGAAGATGTTGATGAACCAGGATGGCAGATCAGGCCATTGAGAGATTCTTTGGAGTGTACCTCTTGTATAACGTCAATCCAAAGTTTAAAGGAAGAACATACATCGGGTATACAGTCAACCCAAACCGCAGAATACAGCAACACAACAAAGGCAAGCATGCTGGAGGGGCGTGGAGGACACACGGGCGCGGACCATGGTAACGGAATTATTGTTATCAAACGTTTGAACTGGAGTCACTGTTCTCTACAGCAAATAGGAAAGGTCAATTAAATATATAGAATAAGGATTGACTGTCTCTATTTGACCATTCAAATAGGTTGATTAGTTTGATTACTTTAAAACCATATATGTGTCATACATATTGTAAGATTGTGTTATTTTCCAGGGAAATGGTTCTGATTATTCATGGATTCCCAAATGACATCTCTGCACTGCGGGTATGTACATTATAATTTGAAAGCTTCTTTAAAAAAATGTATATATATTATGGATGTGTGTCTTCACCTTGACATATGACCACATTACACAGGGTGAGATGGTGGGGAAAACACATGATCTAAGGCCCTGTGATTAATTTTTTTGGTGAAGCACAATGTAAAATCTTGATATCCATGAAGCTAAGGTTATCTAATCCTATCTACTCATTTGAAT
Organism: Argopecten irradians; assembly: GCF_041381155.1. Classification (NCBI taxonomy): domain Eukaryota; kingdom Metazoa; phylum Mollusca; class Bivalvia; order Pectinida; family Pectinidae; genus Argopecten; species Argopecten irradians. Next base: position 31,256,483 of record NC_091142.1, on the reverse strand, counting down.
ATTACAAAGTTATCTCCCTTGGAGGTAGTTATCAATTGTTACATCATTGTTTTGTGAACAGTGAGAATTTACACAATTCATAACTACTACAAGGGCAGATAACTCTGTGATATGTATACAAATGTCATGTGGTATTGAAGACTATTACTAACTGTGCTGGCAGATATTTTACTGGAACAGTTTTTATAAGATTTTTGGTCGTTGGTCAGAGTTTCAAATGATTGAAAATTGAAAACAATATATGACTTTGTAAAGTCAAAACAAAGTTTCAGAATGCATGTGATATGGGTAATTTTTTTTTATTCCAAGAAATGTTATTTAATGGTATGATCCACACAAGGAAATTGACTGTTTTTTGTTTGTCATCCTTAGTTTGAGTGGGCATGGCAGAATCCAGAGAAGTCCCGTCGACTTAGACACCTGGTTGGAAAGAAGAAAAAGGAAACACCTTTCTTGTATCGTTTTCGGATTGTGTCGGAGATGCTTCGTCTTGGTCCATGGAATCGTTTTGCATTAACGATTCGCTGGCTCAAACAGAACTATGTACAGGATTTCTCTCCGGATTGCCGTCCCCCTATACACATGCCTATAACTTATGGTCCTGTTAAGATAAAAACAATGGCTAAAGACAACAAGACTAAAGGTAAAAAGAATCCTAAAGGTTCTAACAGCAGCAGTCCAGTAAAACAGGATTTAGAGGGAGATGATATCGGTCAGCTGGCGCTTCCCAGTCAGCAGAGATGTTCAGTTTGTTTCAAACGTTTACAGGTAAATATTCCTCACTCTATAGAAAATCTAATCACCAGTCAACAGAGATGTTCAGTTTGTTTCAAACGTTTACTGGTAAATATTCCTCACTCTATAGAAAATCTAATCCCCAGTCAGTAGAGATGTTCAGTTTGTTTCAAATGTTTACAGGTAAATATTCCTCACTCTATATAAAATCTAATCCCCAGTCAACAGAGATGTTCAGTTTATTTCAAACCGTTACAGGTAAAGTTCCCTTACTCTCTGTAGACAATTTAATGGTTTTACTACAGAAAGTCCAATGACTTACATGTATCTACATATCTACTCAAAGGCTTATAACGTTACCAAAGAATGTCTTTTGACTTTTTAGGTCATCTGACCCGAAGGGTCAGGATGACCTATAGTCGTCATGTTTCGTCTGCGTCGTCCGCCGTCCGCCGTCCGCCGCGTCCGCCGTGCGTTAACTTTTCACATTTTGAACTTCTTCTCAAGTTCTACCAGTGCGTTTTGGCTGAAACTTGCATGAAATGATCCTGCCATGGTCCCGACAAAGTGTTGTTATTTTTCGGGTCGATCCGAAATTCAAAATGGCCGCCACAGCCGCCATCTTGAAAACACATTTTGAACTTCTTCTCAAGTTCTACCGGTGCAAACTGTGACAGAGTTACAGGATCGCTACACCGAACTACAGAAATCCCAACAATGGTCTGAAGAGAAATATAATGACCTAGAACAGCATGGACGGAAGAACTCAATCAGAATTTTCGGCCTAGAAGATACATCAGAGAAAGAGACTGTTCAGGAATGTAAGGAGAAAGTAGTATCTCTGGTGAACTCCAAATTGAAGGTTGCATTACGTGGTGATGAAATAGACATAACGCATAGACTGGGAAAATTTGTGCACGGGAAAAAAACGAAATGTGATTGTAAAGTTTACCCATAGGACTAAAAAGCACGAAATCTTGAGAGCAAGGAAGATCCTGAAAGGGACGGGAATTTCTGTATTTGAAGACCTCACCAAATATAACCAGGACAGACTAAAGGAAGCGTATCATGTCAACTGTGTGCAAAACTCGTACAGTATCGATGGAAAACTTTTCGTTATTCTCAAGGATGGTAGGAAACGTAGACTTCTATATGACACGCCACTAACTGAGGAATTCTTACTCAGAGATGAAAACTTCACGCGAACGCGAGTTGGTTGAGCTATCCATTTCCGATATCGGTAGAGGACATTTCGGGGATCATTCCTGGACTACCGATCACATATTAACTTCAATCTTTGTGGTTTTTCTTGTGTTAATAATAGGAAATCTCTTCATTTGTAAGTGCGTACGTGAAAGTGTTTTTTTTTTTTTTTTTTTTTTTTTTTTCGATGTTTGGGATCTAAAATTATTCCATAGTGTAAGGTGAGTAAAATACCCCAGATTTTTTAACTCGTTTTTCTAATGGGGTTCTTTACCTCCAAATACTTTATATTCTATTAATTCTTATAACTGTATTGCATATTTCTATGTTACATATATAAAGATATTACTGAAATAACAATTCACCACATTTATTAGTGGTTGATCATGGTATGTTATTTTCCGGACAAAACCAACAGGCATTATAGTCTACATTTAGTATAGTACTTCCGGTTTTTATCAATTTCCGGTTTTATTTCATAGCAAGTACTGAAGTGCATATTAGAAATCTATATATTCGCACAATGCAACTGTTCCTAGACTGGGCGTGTAAGTTGAATGGTTGTCTTTTGATTGATTTGACCTAAATGAAAACTTTTTACATGTTTTCTTTATTTTCCTTTTTCTTCTTCTTATTCTTTCTCTCCCGTTTGTTTCCGTTACTTGCCCTGTGTTGGATGTCACTGCCGCTTTCTCTCGTTTGATATATTTTTTTTCAGGTTATCTCATAACCTATGAATGAAATCAATGTTCTATCAGCAAATTGTCAGGGTTTAGGTGAGAAGTTCAAAAGAAAAGACGTTTTCTCATATTTGAAAGATAAAAGATACAGTATTTTTTGTTTACAAGATACCCATTTCACACAGGAACATGAAGACTTTTTGAGAAATGAATGGGGATATAATGCGTACTTTAGCTCTTTTAAATCAAACTCGCGTGGTGTTGCCATCCTACTAAATAACAATTTTGAATCTAAGGTACACAGAGAGAAAAAGGATAGAAATGGCAATTGTCTTGCGCTTGATATTAATATTGATGGGTTAAGGACAACTCTAATATCACTCTATGGCCCGAATCAAGATACTCCAGATTTTTATGATGTAATACAAGAAACCATACATGATTTTAACAATGACCATATTATAATTTGTGGTGATTTTAATCTTGTTTTGAACCCGTCGGTAGACTATGATAGTAACTATAAACATGTAAATAATCCTGCAGCGAGGAATAAGGTTCTTGAAATAATAGAAAACAATAATCTTATTGATATTTTTAGAGAACACCACCCTGATATTAGACGATATACTTGGCGTAGGGTTAATCCTGTAAAACAAGCCAGATTGGACTTTTTTCTTGTTTCTGAATCTTTGCTATCAAGTGTAAATAAATCAAAAATTGAACCAGGCTACAAATCTGATCATTCTACCCCTATAATATCCCTGTCAGTAAATGAATTTAGGAAAGGAAAAGGACTATGGAAATTAAATAATTCCCTACTCAATGATACATCTTATACTGAAATAGTAAAAAACTTGCATCAAAGATACAAAACGACAATATTGTTTACCTGTTTATAATATTGACACAATTGAAAACATTCCTGAGGATGACTTACAGTTTATGATAAATGATCAATTATTCCTTGAAACATTACTAATGGAAATTAGAGGAAAATCTATCTCTTATGCATCATTCAAGAAAAAACAAAGAAGTCAACAAGAAGAAAAGTTAAAGAAGGAAATTTTGATACTAGAAGCACAAACTAATATTGATCTTGTAAAATTAACTCGTCTGAAGAAAGAGTTAGAGGATAGTAGAGCAAAAAGGATAAGAGGAAGTCTCATTAGATCTAAAGCAAAATGGGTTCATGAGGGAGAAAAACCAACTTCTTATTTTCTTAACCTAGAAAACAGAAACTTTACTTCTAAAATAATTCCTAACATCCAGAAGGAAAATGGCGAATTTATCACTGATCAGGTTGAAATATTAAATGAGGTTAGTGACTTTTATGAAAATTTGTATAGAGATAGGGTTGTAGATAATGTTGATTTAGAAATACACCTACATAACTGTAATGTACCAAAACTAACTAACTCCGAGGCTCATAAGTTAGAGGGAAATATTAATAACACAGAAGCAGGAAAAACACTCTATAGTATGAAAAATAATAAGAGTCCGGGGTCGGATGGTTTTACTACAGAATTTTTTAAATTTTTTTGGAAAAATCTTGGAAACTTTATTGTTCGCTCTTTAAACTATGGATTTTCTTCTGGTCAGTTATCTGTTACACAAAGACATGGTGTTATTGTATGTATACCAAAGGGAGATAAGCCGCGCCAGTTTTTAAAAAATTGGAGACCAATTACTTTATTGAATATTATATATAAAATTGCATCTGGTGTTATAGCCAATAGAATAAAAAGAGTTTTGGATAGGTTAATAAGCGAAGACCAGACTGGTTTTTTGTCAGGAAGGTATATAGGAGAAAATATTAGAACAGTTTATGACATAATGAAATATTTAGATGATGCTGATATCCCTGGCATGCTAATGTTAATTGATTTTGAAAAAGCTTTCGATTCAGTTTCTTGGGATTTTATTGATAAAGTTTTAAAATATTTTAATTTTGGAAAGGATATTCAAAATTGGATAAAAGTTTTTCTTTGTAATACATATGCTTCAATTAATCAAGGCGGCAATATCTCTAAGAAAATTGACATCAAAAGAGGATGCCGTCAGGGTGATCCAATCTCGCCATATATCTTTATACTTTGTGCCGAAGTCCTCGCTGCAAGAATAAGAACAAATGATAAAATTACAGGCATAAATTTACCAGTTGATAACATACCTATTTTGAATGTTCAATATGCAGATGACACTGGCCTTATATTAGATGGTTCAGAGACATCACTAAGCGAGTCAGTCTCTGAATTAAGTTACTATGCCAAAATTTCTGGTCTTAATATCAATACTAATAAAACACAAGTGATCTGGTTAGGGAGTTACAAATATATAGCAACATAGAATATCGTCCGGACCTAAATTTACAATGGGGGAAGAACAATTTCACTTTCTTGGGTATAGATTTCTCTGTTGATTTAGATATGATACCAAAAATGAACTTTGACAAGAAAATTGTGAAGCTTAAGGCAATAATAACCTCATGGAAAAGAAGAAATCTGACTCCAATAGGAAAAATTCATATTATAAAATCACTCTTGATTTCGCAACTAAAACTATTTATTTATTACCCTTCCGAATCCTTCGGAAAAATACATTTCCCAGTTAAATTCTATCATATATAACTTTTTATGGAATGGTAATAGACATCAAATTAAGAAGGATGTTGTTGTACAGAAATATATAAAATGGGGGTTTTAAAATGATTGATTTGTTATGTTTTATCAACTCCCTTAAGCTAGGGTGGATAAGGAGATTAACTAGTGCATCTGGTAAATGGACATCCATATTGAAGCTAGATATTGATTTCAATAAATTTTATCAATGTGGAGAAGAATATGTGAATTCATGTATTTTAAACTGTAAAAATAAATTTTGGACAGATGTTTTCAAAGCCTGGAAATTGCTAAATAATTCTGAAAATATGAAACAGCACAAAAAGGAAAATTTTCTTAAATCTCCACTTTGGTACAACAATGAAATTCAAATAAATAGGAAATTTGTCTTCTTCCAGAGCTGGTACCTAAAAGGCATTTATATGATAAATGATCTTATAAAGGATACTGATTTTAACAACTTAAATTTCCTATCATTTGAGGATTTTTCACAAAAGTTTAATGTTAAGGATGTATTCTTCTGAGGTTTTGGTCCCGTTGAAGTCTCGTTTCAACATAGACCAAAGAAGTTATGAGATTTTCAAATATAATTTATCAGTATCTGTAGCAAGTTGCCAGATGCAAATTTTGTCAAAAAATTACATTTCTATTTTTAGTAGATTTTTTTATACGGGGATTTTAAGAAATGGCCCATTTGGCGGCCATTTTGAAATTGTGTCTTTTTTTGCTTCAAGTAGAGCCACAGTTTTACCATTTTTTACTGAAATTGTTTTTACTTAAATCATTACTGCGCCGGCATTTTTAGCTGTATTTAGCTAATTTTTGTTGCAAATCGTTACTAGGTTCGTAGTAATTAAAATATTTAGCATTAATATGTGAAACAATACACTTTTGTGACTTTATTTTTACATTTAATGGTAATTTGGGCACTTTTATTTTTTACTCCAAAATAATGAAAAATAACAAAAATTCAAATGGGGCAAAAAAGTAAGCACACGGACCCCCAATTTTTCTTCCTGATTTAGAAAGAACAACCGTTTCCCTATTGATATGCAAAATAATAACAAAAGTTTAATACCAGAACTTTTTTTATAAAGGGTTAAATTTGGCAAAAATGGCTGAAAATGGTGCATTTGGTAGCACAAAATTAAGGGGTAGGGGTAGCATAAGTTGTTTTTCTGAGAAAATATATTAGTTTAATTGATCAAAACTGGTATATTTTTAAAGAAGACTACTAGAAAATGAATTCTACAAACATTCATACATGTCAAACACCTCATTAGGAAATTATGGCTTTAATCTCTGTCTTATATGGTCAAAACGGCAAAATTTCCATAAAATCCAATATTTTGTCAACTAGGTGTCTTTGAGTGACAAAAGCTCAAAAACGAGCACACGGACATATGTTTTTTTCTTTCATTTTCTTTTATGGTATGAACTCCTTTTTCCAAAAATCTATATGAGAAAAAAAGTTTAATACAAGAAAATTTTGACTTCTCAGAGGTGTACATCCTTAATTGTAATTTCTTACAATATCATGGAATGATAATGGCAATTAAACAATATCTAAGAAATATTGTTAAAGATACAGAAAAATTACCGCTTCCTAATATACCATTAAATTTAGAGTTGGTCATTAAAAGTAAAAGAGGGTGTAAAGACTTTTATAATTGTATGTTAGTAACACCACCGAGGCCTACTGGCACTACAAAATGGAATAGAGAGTTTGACTTTGACGATGATAAATGGAAAAAAATTCATAAATTGCCCTTTTCAGTTACTAATAACTCAAAGCTTATATGGTTTCAGGCAAGAATTAATCACCATATTTTGGTGACAAACACATTTCTATTTAAGATCAATTTGATACCTAGTTCATTGTGTACCTTTTGTAATTTGGAGAATGAATCAATGATACACAGTTTATGGGAGTGTAATGAGATTCAAACATTATTACAACAATTTGAATCTTTGCTGGATGTACTTTTTATTCCATTTGCTTATAATAAAGAAACTTTCCTCTTTGGAATTGTTGAACAAAAATGTAGTAAGGTTGATAATGAAATATTGATAATTATTAAACAATATATGTACAAAACAAGATGTCTTTATAAATCATTGAGTATAAATGCCTTAATTAATAATATTAAGGATAATTATAATGTTCAAAAGTATAATATATCTTATCAGAGTGAAAATAAGATAAAAATGTTTGAGATGGAATGGAGAAAATGGAAACCTTTACTGGATCTTTAATAAATTTTTTGATTGATTGGTGCCCCTCATAAAGATTACATATTATGTATATAGTAAACAGTTTGTTTGTCTAGCGATATGTATACTGGCCGCCCTACGGTGTGTCAAATGCATACCATGTCTTTATATTATGTTACAATGTCAACCCTGATTTTTTTGCAATAATCTATAATAATATGCTGTTCCTTCATTAAACCAAATTATAATACACAGTGCATCCAACACCCCCCCCCTCCCTCTACTTCTTTTAACCCCCCCTCCCCTTCATTTTTCTTTTATTCCAATCTTCTCTTTTCTTTCTATTTCTTTCTCCTACACAATGACTTTATTCATGTCCTGATTTTTGTTTTATTTTTTTTTTTTTTTGTATTTTGGTTTTTTTTTTTTTTTTTTTCTCTTTCATCAATGGTATACGCATACTATGTCCAATAATGCAAATGATTTATATATCCCAAAAAGTACAAAAAAAATCATAAATCTACATCACTTATTTTCAATATATTAAAATAATTATGCTTTGTATATTAGATATTCTAAGTGGTCTATAACTATTTGTGTGTGAAGTTTAAACTTTGTAGCATTTATTGGACATAGTATGTTTTATTGTAATCATGTTTCTAATTGTATATGTCTGTGTGTGAATGTGAGTGTGTGTGTGTATGTGAGATAGTTACATATTGGTGTATAAAAATAGAACAATGTGAATGTATATTTCAATGTGAAATCCTATGTATGAAATACATGTATGTGTGTGAGTGTACGTTTTTGTGCATGTAATTGTGTGTAGATGTGGTCATCTGCTGATGTGTAATGTAGATATATACATTTTTGATATATATTTTCTATTCTGTGTACATGCGTGTGAGTAAGAATGTGTGAGTGTAAATGGCTGTTGGATGTGTATACAAATATAAATATAATGACTATGCTATGTGTGTGTGGATTTGAGAGTGAGTCTCTTTAGTGAGGGTATATGTGTGCGGTGTTATATATGTTTTGTCATGATATATGTCTAATGAAAACTTGAAAAATAAAAAAATTACAAAAAAAAAAAGTTCTACCGGTGCAATTAGGCTGAAACTTGCATGAAATGATCCTGACATGGTCCCGACAAAGTGTTGTTATTTTTCGGGTCGATCCGAAATCCAAGATGGCCGCCAAAGCCGCCATCTTGAAAATACATTTTGAACTTCTTCTCAAGTTCTACCAGTGCGTTTTGGCTGAAACTTGCATGAAATGATCCTGACATGGTCCCGACTAAGTGTTGTTATTTTTCGGGTCGATCCGAAATTCAAAATGGCCGCCAAAGCCGCAATCTTGAAAATACATTTTGAACTTCTTCTCAAGTTCTACCGGTGCGATTAGGCTGAAACTTGCATGAAATGATCCTGACATGGTCCCGACAAAGTGTTGTTATTTTTCGGGTCGATCCGAAATTCAAGATGGCCGCCACAGCCGCCATCTTGAAAACACATTTTGAACTTCTTCTCAAGTTCTACCGGTGCGATTTGGCTGAAACTGGCATGAAATGATCCTGGTATGGCCCGACAAAGTGTTGTTATTTTTCGGGTCGATCCGTAATCCAAGATAGCCGCCAAAGCCGTCATCTTGAAAATACATTTTGAACTTCTCAAGTTCTACCAGTGCGATTTGGCTGAAACTTGCATGAAATGATCCTGACATGGTCCTGACAAAGTGTTGTTATTTTTCGGGTCAATCGGAAAACCAAGATGGCCGCCACAGCCGCCATCTTTAAAACACATTTTGAACTTCTTCTCAAGTTGTGCGATTTGGCTGAAACTTGCATGAAATGATCCTGACATGGTCCCGACAAAGTGTTGTTACATCTCTGGTTGATCCCAAATCGAAGATGGCTACCATGACACTATATCTAATTTAACTTCCTACATGTTAAGGCCCTTTGGCCTCTTGTTTGAAAGAAAATTTGTTGAAAGAAATTGAAAATGATCCTGACACGGTCCTGACAAAGTGACACCATATGAAATTAAATTTACTATTGCCAAGGTAGTCAGATGACCGTTAAGGCCCTTTGGGCCTCTTGTCTACAAAAAGTCTCGTTAATTAACTACAGAAAGTCTCATAACCATTTCTATATTTCCACATTTTATATTAAGGCTATGGTTTATTACACATTTTTAGCTCACCTTGTTCGAAGGACCAAGGTGAGCTTATGCCATACCGTGGCAGTGGTATCCGTCGTCCGTCCGTCCATGAACAATCGACTTAATTCTTCTCCATAACCGCTGGTCGGATTTCAACAAAATATATTTACATATGCCTCTATATAGTCAACGGGAGGGGAGTTGCGTTCAAATTAGCGTAAACGCAACGACGTATGAATACAAACCCAAAGTAGGATCGGACTATTTCTAGTTCACGCTTCGGTAAGATTTTGCGTCATATGATAATCTAAATAAACTATAATTACTTAATTTACATTTTACCTTTTCACAGATGACAGATTTGCTTTGAATTAATAATAAACTAAAAAACGATTTCGGTCTTCTATTTGTCTCAAGACTGATCCTTAGGCGGCACAGACAATAACATGCTCGTCATTAGCCTACTCGGTTGGCCTACTGTATGAAATGTAAACAAAGTTTCATCGTTATCGGATTCAAAATAATAATAAAGAGTTGTTATTAGATCCAATTAAAATGTATTTGACATCAAAACAGAATATGTGTTCAAGCATTGTAACGGTAATAAACAACAAAAAGAATCGCTGGTCGGGTCTACAACCGGGGGCTTTCCTCAGGAATGTTCGAGGAATTCCATAGTTAAGTCAGTCACACACCATGTAAACACTTGTCTATCATCCGTACAATAAAATAAAAGTCGTGACTATGAAGAATTTAGTCTATATCGCGTACGTAGACTGATACATACATTAGAGACATTCAGCAGCTCAACAGTCATACCATTTGATCAACAGACTATTTCACAGTTACTTTTCTCGGTTGAAAATCAAATATGGCGGTTTGCTCCACTTCGGATCGCATCACTACCCTGACAACGATAATGGTAGTCGCTCCGCCTCGGTTATCTCAATTTTTATTCGAAATGGACATTATTGATACATTATCAAATTGGAAAAAAAAATATAATTTAAAAATAATTAAAGGTGTCATTGTTATATTTCAAATCAAACTGCAGCTATAACATTCAACAATCGGAACTATATCTTCGGTCATCCTGACTACCGTAGTTACCCAACTTAGCAACCATCACCGTTTTAAATTTGACGTAAAAGTAGACTTATTTATGTACATATAAATATTGAACAGTGTTTTGATTGCGTTAAAGGTGGTATGAACACAATGGGATACAGACATATTCTACATGTAGCGCTAACGCGCTACATTGAATATGTCTGTATCCCATTGCGTTCATACCACCTTTAACGCAATCAAAACACTGTTCAATCTCTATTTGAATGGTAGCATCCTCATGCATGGGATAGCACTCATAATGCAATGGTAGCATTGTCATAGCATGGGGATTCAAAATTGTACAAATGATGGGGCTGACCCCCTGGGGCCTGAGGGGCAAGGTCAAAAGGGCTCAATTTGGCTATTTCTATATAAATTACTTCTTCTATGAAACTACACGGGATAGCACCCATAATGCAATGGCAGCATCCTTATAGGGTGAGGATTCAAAATTGTGCATTGATAGGGCTACCCCCTGGGGGCTTGAGGGGCAGGGTCAAAAGGAGTCAATTTGGCAATTTCCATATAAATGACTTCTTCTCTGCAACTTAGCATGGGATTACTCTCATAATGCAATGGTAACAGCCTTATAGGTGGGGATTCAAAATTGTGTAAATGATAGTGCTTAGACGCGGGGCCAAAAAGGTCAATTAGGCTACTATTTTCATATGAATTACTTAGGATAGCATATTTGTATGGTATCAATAACATCATTATATGGTTGTGATTCAAAATTAAACAAATTTTGGAGTAAATTTTGCTAATTTTTCTAATTGTAAGAGTCTTTGAGATAATTACTAAAAAGCAATACATGCCCTCTGGGCCTCTTGTTATTGGAATGTTGTGGCATTTTTAGTTTCTCCCTGTACAAATTAAAGCATTATTTTAAGTTCAGCTGAATCACTCAGTTAAGTATGAAGTCTTAGAGTTTTCCCCAGTAAAAGTATGAAGTCTTAGAGTTTACCCCAGTAAAAGTATGAAGTATTAGAGTTTACCCCAGTAAAAGTATGAAGTATTAGAGTTTACCCCAGTAAAAGTATGAAGTCTTAGAGAAAGACATTGTCTAATATTTTCCTTAAAGACCTTTATTTCTTTCAGTTGTTGAATTGTTTCTGAAATGCTCCCATGATTCATTAAAGATCCTTATGACTATTTTAAATGTCCTACCTTTGTTTGAATATGGACTGACCATCAATATATCTCTGTGAATACTCCTATAAAACCTCCAGTTAATATAACACAATACTAACAAAGAGATATTACTCCACATCAACATATCATTCCTTCATAGATTTTTAAAATGTGACCATATATAACATTCTTTTATTAATACACTGGAAATATTCTTCAGATTCCACCTTCATTTGACAAAGTTACTGTAGAATATAATATCAACAGCTGTGTTCATGTAGAGCTGTGGTCTGTGCTTTACTGAGATTGTACATGTCTATAACACAGCTCAGGGTACTAAGGTCCACCAAGATCTATAACTCAAAGTCAGTCATGGTGAAGTGAACACCGGGAGATAAGTCCAAGAGGAGTTCGAAAACAAGAAAAAATCTCTTCAGACTCGACTTGTCCCCACACATAGACACATCAGCAGTATCTATACGGCTGTTAGCGCATCCAACACCTTCACGTATCTTTCTGTAAAAAAAAGTTCAATTGAATTAATGTTACATTATTGTTCATACATGTGAAAGCATGAAAGGAATGTGGCAAATCGGCCCCAGTTTCAAGAACATTTGTTAACTTAAGGAAAAGTAAAGCATTAAAAAGTTAATAAGGAAAGTTTAGAGCAATTTGTCTCAACTCCTGTAATGCTGTCCTATGGAGAATTTTAGTTTAAAATTTAATCCTTAATTTAACTAATGTTCGTGGAATTGGAGCCACATATGTTGATGGTAAATGATGATATAAAACCTATTCTAGAAATATTTTAAGGATGTGCCTAACAGCTGTCATCTCTGTCTATACCTGTCTAATATTGCAAACTGGCATGCTTTTCCATGTTGATTTTAATTTTAGACTCAGATTACACATACCTTACCCCATTGAAAATAACCTGTATTTTAGCATTTATTAGCTCAACTGGTCCGAAGGGCCAGTGAGCTTATGTCATGGCATGGCGTCCGTCATCCTTCCGTCCGTGTGTCAACATTTCCTTTAAATCGCTACTAGTCATAGAGTTCTGCATGGATTGTAAGCAAATTTGGCCACAAACATCCTTAGGGGAAAAGGAACAGAACTTGTATAATTTTGGCTCTGACCCCCAGGGGCAGGAGGGGCGGGGCCCAATAGGGGAAATAGAAATAAATCCTGTAAATCGCTACTTGCCTACTGCATGGATTGTAACCAAATTTGGCCACAAACATCCTTGGGGGAAGGGGAGCAGAACTCGTATAAATTTTGGCTCTGACCACAGGGAGGGCAGGAGGTGCGTGGCCAAGTAGGGGAAATAGAGGTAAATCCTATAAATCGCTACTAGTCCTAGAGTACTGCATGAATTGTAACCAATTTTAGCCAAAAACATCCTGGGGGGAAGGGGAACAGAACTTGTTTAAATTTTGTCTCTGACCCCCCGGGGGCAGGAGGGGCGGGGCCTAATAGGGGAATTAGAGGTAAAAATTCCTTCAGAAAAGAAACAATGATCCTGTATTCAGAACATTACTTGGCATTACAAGCCAGGTTAGCGATACAGGCCCTCTGGCCTCTCTATCAAACACACGAGCAGAGAATTAGTATTTTTCTTCAGACACGAAAGTTATCTTTTACCACATTTGAAAAGTTTGAGCTTCTAATTTTACTTTAAGATAAAAGTATTAAAAATAAGTAATTGCGTCCCGAAAAAAATCCGTGGCACTATGTCCTACATTATGTATATGGAATGAAGTACTGATTACGTATGGACCAAAGTAAGTTAGGTCATTTTGTAAATTTTTATTTGTTTACCTTATCTGGAGACTATCACATTGACATAAAAGTATAAAATCAACAATTACCTAAGGTATTCAATTAATGCATCATGTCTAAGTCTATATACATGTACCTGGTCATAGACATGGCTAATTAATCACAACCAGTGATTTAACCTTTTTACTGTGTTTTCAATCTTTCCCTGTATCGGAGATGTGATGATTTGAATTTTTCATACTGTAATCAATGGCAGGATTACGGCATTGTCACACATTCTGGCAACCAACTAAATTGAAACCATAATAAGATAATGCCAGGAGTAATATTATAATTAATTTGAGATATATAGTGAGGAGAATTCTTGTTTGATACTTACCTTTGATAGATGGCTGGTCCATTCCCTAACCCGCTCGTGCTGTCTACTGGCGGGAAACGACATGTTAAGATAAGATCGATCAGCATATTCATACACGGACTTGTCCAAGACGATGCTGTTACCTGCACGAAGCCAGTGGTCACTGCAGGATAAAAAGTGTCTTGTTACATTTTCTTGTGTTTTATGTAATTGTTATATGAAGACGAGGCAAAAAGTAACGTGATTTCCGATTGACCGAGACGATATTCACGACTGATTTCTATAAATGTTTTATACTTGGGTATAAAATTGCACGCGTATCGAGTCATATTGAATGTCAAATATGGATAGTGATACAAAGGCATGTTTTTGCACATGTACCATAGTTGTGCAATTTGCATTTTGAGACGGTTCAGGCAACAAGATGGCGGACAGGTCACCATCTCTGATTTTGATAATTGATTTTGTTAGTGTAATTTCTCATAAAGAACTGAAAAGATCGTTCTCAAATTGAATATTAGAATGTAGTAGCAGAGAAAAGACCACTCTTTTCATTGTCAGACAAAGATAATTCTTTGGTGGATCCCTCTGGGATTTCTTGTTGAACTAAATTTGAGTGTACCATGCTATAATTGGGTATTTAAAGGATAAAACAGGCAAGGAAATACACCGTGAACTAGGGTAGAGTAATTCAATCATGGTAGATCTATATAGATCGTCTATACAAGAACCAATCTCTTGACGATCACAGGATGCCAGTGTGTGACAAAGTTCGCGGTCTGGCCCCGATTTCTCGAAACAAACATAAGTTCAAAACTGACTTAAGTCTGAAGTTTTCATATAAGTTACATAAGGAGAAACACTTAAGTTTTGACTTAAGTGTGCCCTTTTGTTTCGAGAAATCGGGCCCAGGTATACTCCGAAATGCAAATTCAGGTGGAAGAAATAGCACGTGCACTAGGCATTCCACATGTTACCGATTGTACAATATCACATGATCGCTTAGTTTTTTATTAGTTTAACCAGCGGCCATCAGTATCTGGCAACTTCCACACATGGGATTCGAACTCGCGACCCATAGGTGGAGGGCTTGTGGTAATATGTCGGAACATTTTAACTACTCGCCACCGCGACCCCTTATCGTTTAGGTATGCTCAAGCTAACAGCCATTGAGTTACCAAACCCTTTTGCAAAGATTTGAGCAAATCGCATCTAGACCATCTTTGGTCAGAACATCATTTAACAACATCATAAAAAACATTCCAGTATATTCGTGATGTAAAAGTCACCATAAAATCAGTGATATATCTGCACCTTTGAATTCATAATTATAGAAAGATCATGTAAGATTACGGTTTTAAAGTTATTTTCGGGATGCCAAAATCCATCCCTGATACTACCGTAATTGACTTTGCTTTATTAAGATGATGATTTGAAACACTTACTGCTCGTGAAGAAGTCTGTTACCCCTCCGTCCCTGGTACAAATCCCTCCGTACACAGAGGTGACAGCCGTCACTTCGTCAGCATTGAAACATGACACAATGGCAGGATCACTTTGTGACAGATCGCTGGCTAATTCTGCTATTGAGCTGTCAAAGGTAAACAAGAGGATTTTTTATTAACTTAAACTAGAAAACTGCAAGTATTGTTAAACGGCATTCCAAATTATCACTATAATTAAATTGACCATAGTGTTATTGTTGTTTGACAAATTGTATTCCTTGTACTCCGTATTACGCGTAGTTTCATTTTTTTTACATCGATTGAGAAGTTATTTTGGATTAACACTCTTTAATACCTTAGTCTGTTAATGTATAGACAGAAAACCGAAGTAAACTAGCTACTCAGCGTTTCAACTTTACGCCATGTAATAAAGAAAATGACTTAACCAATAAAAATATTCTTTACAACCAAAATTAAGTATAAAACGTATAATACCCACATGCCTGCGATGGGGCATACAGTGGGAGGAAACCGGAGTATCCAGAGAAAACACTCCTGATAAGGTTGACCCCTGATCTTTTCACGTTCGTGACGGGATTTATTCTTGGACGGTCATATGAAAGGAGAATGGCTTAATCATTACATCACCCAATCAACATCTTGATGATGTAAAATTGACGTTTTAAATCACCGCTCATCAGTCACCTGCATACTGCGGTCGTGAGCTGTTGGGTTTTAATTTACCTCTGACAGGTTTTAATCAGCCATACCTGCATACTGCGGTCGTTTCTGTACGAAGAATATCCCTAGTTATCGGACTTTGACGGAACAGGGTAATTATGAAATCGTCAACCAGTGGCGTGGTTTGCCTCTGAAGAATTCGTTGATATAATCTGTAGGTGTTGCATGCTGTACTGTCGGCTTGGCTCCGTGAGCTGAATCCTGAAAGGGACTGATAAGGGTACCCGGAGGTCACGTTGACCAGGTAGATCACAGCTAACAGTACTGCAATATACATATATAATAAATATAAAACAAGTTCATACGTTACTTGGATTTTAAAACAAAACCCTTAAAACAAGAAACGTAAATGAACGCTTTGTACAAGCAATAAAAATGTGATATAGGCATAATGTTTGTGAAACAACTAGTAATCAGATTATGCGTATCATATTATTTTAAAATTGAATATATGTTGATATTTTGCTATTTACATCTTCATGTTTCACTTGATTATTCATGTTGTATGGTAAAAGTACCAAATCATTCAGTGGAAACAATTTATCTACGTGCTCTATCAGATATAGTTTCATTGACAATACTGTAAATGCATGAAACAATGTGTAATTCTTCTGAATACACGTTTAACAGCGTGTAATGCGTATAATTGGTCGTTACCACTATCTTTGTGTACCGTATGCCATTATGTCAGTGCATTTGTTCACGAGTCTTTATATCATTGTATATATTTCCTCTCTTGTTTTTAATTTTACAATTGTAATTGCTGTAATTGTGTGATGGCTGTAAATGTCAGCATATTAAATAGGCATTTAGAGAGTGAGTACATAGCTGGTAGTTAGACTATGACAAGGCCAGCTGTGTATCGTAGTACGAAATACATTTGTTTTGTCATCATTTTGGTACCAAATGGGATGTTTTTGTACATAACCTAATTCACAACAGCATCAATGTACATCTTATAATGGGATACTCTGCACGGACTTACGTCTTTGCAAATTGACGTTTAGGTTAATGAAAAGTATATGACACGCGTTTTAAAAATGACTTATAAACAGATAACACAAAGTAATATTTTGAATGTTACTGTAATATTTCATATACAGAAAGAAACCATTTATCTTCAATTTATTTGAGCATTGATGTCACTTTTTAAAATTTCTTCAAGGTATGGAAAGAGTGTTTGCAAACTGCTACTGTGAATCTGCATAACAATTTTTTTTTTCTTTATATACAAAAAGAATTGGCCAATCAGAAAGCCAGATTTAGTATGAGAACAAAGAAAGTTAATTATAAGCCATAGAGTATTTCTTGTGAAAGTGATTTATATTATAAGGTACTAACCATGTTACCCATACCAAATGTTCTACTTACCTAATCTGAATACGGTACCCATGGTTATCTCCAACATAAATCGTGACTGTGTTCTGTAACTGTAACGTTTCTATATCTAGCTGCTGCTTTGTGTGTGCGCAGACTCGGGGGAGCATTGCAGTTTGAGGACATATATATGACACATAAATAATTATACGTTTTAGTTATAGTTACCATGGTAGCCACTGATTTAACACTCTTGTTCTCAAATTACTGAAAATATCAACGTATTAAACAAAGGGAATTGAATATTTATGTGTTTAAAGTATCCAAGTTACATGTAATCATTATTGTCGGCTGTTACGCTGTATCGTTTGGAATGGGACTAAAGAAAAACATGCATTCCCCATCTGGATGTTGTGATATTTCTGTATCATATTCTTTAAAAGTATAGATTATAACGTGGAAACGTTGACATAATATCGAGTGTTTGAAGTCCAAATAAGCCAGGTTTCCTACGAATCCTGCATTAAACGTTGCATGTCACATTAGATCGACTTACATTTGGTGTCTATTGCACATAAGCTGTTTACCGCATTACAGCCCTTGAACATGGACAATTTAATACTATATATTGTATTATTAGAAAGCCAAACATATTAGACATCACAACGCGTAGGCCCATATTGAGGATAGATTATAGCCCCTGAACCATCGCGGATAGGGTAATACGTAGATGTGCGATACCAAGAGCGTATTTTCAGAACGTTCTGTTTTTCATACGTCTGTTTTGTTAGGTTACAAGACTGATGGCAGATACCTTTCATGGATTTTGGTGACGCTAAAATGTATCTAAACCTAACCCCGAACACATGCATTATCTTTTCCCAAACATTTTTTTGGACAAATATAGAAAATTTATGATTTTGCAAATGTGTGCTACGAAGCTGAAAGCGCATAAATATGCTCATGGAATCGACGTTTGTTTGTATAGTTAAGTTTTACCAGTGAGTTCTGAAACTTTCTCTTGTAGAATTGCTCAATGGATATGCCCATACGACATAAATGTAATTAAACTGTATATTGCAGGTTGACGACACCACAGTGAACTGTGTACACCCGAAGTGTTCTATGACCTCTCACATCGAGTGTCTGTCTCGGAAGTTTCTGTCTCAGTCCAAACAACAGACCAAGGAAATCCTGCCCATTGAAGGAACATGTCCGGGCTGTAAACAGTTGGTGTTGTGGGGAGATGTTATCAGATTCAAGATGGGCTGCTATCAAAATCTGGAAGAGGTCAGGTTTATTCAGTACTTACTTAACGTTCTTGGTGTTTCCATTGCCCTCCCTTGTGGTGATTTAAACCCAGGTTAAACATATATTAACACCTTCGATGAAGCAGTGTACACCAATGCTCCTGGTTTAATGATCTTTGTTCTCATGAGTATATGAGTAAAATAAATAATTACGAAATTAAATGGAACAATGGCGCACAGCTTTATGCTATAATTTTATCATCATAAGACTGCAATTAGGCGAAATGTGTGGTCAAATCATACCAACAACGACCTTTGCAAAAGTCCATAAAATTATGGAATTATTTTATTCTTATTAATGGTATCTGATTCGCAATTTTTATATGGATTGTAGTAATAATAATTTCACAATTTGCATAATTTGTTTTGCATTTGTAGTGTGCGAGCGACCAGGACCTTGGCACATCAGATGAAGAAGACTGATGTATACATTGTACATCAGGGACCGAGCATATATCTCTCCTCTTGTACCGCAGACGGTTCCAAGACCAGTCCATTGTGAATTTACAGGGGTGAACCGTAAGGCTGAAGGTTTAATAGCGTGCAATGGTTAAAGCGGAAAGCCTATAGCTTTATGAATAAGTTTGTCTACTTGAATAAAGTACACTTCAGTGGACGAACTGTAAAAACTCTTATTCATGTAACATCTCTTACTGGTCAAAGTTATCTTTATATACAGATATGTTCAGTTTCCTGGTTGTACCTGCATTTAACACAACGTCGATAATTTGGTTACAGCAAGCTGATTGAGGTAGTGGAGGACTTGAGACTGCTAAGTTGTTTTGAATATGTTTCATTTTAGACATTCAAGAGTTACTTTGATGTATGTGTCAATTAATGGAAGTGTTCATTGCAATACGCGCGGGTTATTGATATATTTATTGTATTATTATAAATGGCATTGTTGAATTTTACAATTAACACATCAGAATACAGCAAGAATTGTTGAAACTGTTGATTTTACATACACATAATTTAGATAAACATTTTTCAATATTGTTTTATAAGTGGAAATGTTGCATTTACAAGAAACATGTTTGAATACATGAAATTACTGTATTTGTATACACATGGATTACATTATACATACCAGTAATGTGTTGAATGTTGATCATAATTTTGTAACAATGTAACAATGATATGTTTAAGATGTGCTTTTGAACTTTTCATTTCATTAAAAAAAAATAAACATCAATTTGTGATTAAAAAAATGTTGTGTATTTGATTTGAAACATTTTCTTTTACTTATTCAGAAATCAAACATTTTCTTTTTAGTTATTCATAAATCGACACAAAATGAAAACGTCAGGTTTCAATATTTGCATTTTTTATTTCTTTGCATCGTCATATAAACCACATGGATTCGAGGCATATGAAAATAAATCAGATTAAATTTTATCACAGCCTATATCCGGTATTTCTCATCCTACCGGTTATATCTACGACAAATCATCATCGCTTCAACACAGATCATCACATGTTTGGTATTGAAGACAGGCAATCATTAGAAACATATCAGTCTAGCCATTTACAACTCACAAATCATTAGAAACATATCAGCCACTTACAACTCACAAATACAATTTCAAACTATACTACTTTGCCTCAAGTTCATTGTATTGGAAAGATTTTGTGTCGATGGAGTTGACTTGTGACTCCACCAAGGAATGTACTACATTAAAATAACAGCACACGTAAACAGATTCTACGTTTCTGATGACCACAGGCATACACATTAATACTATACCTGTACTTTACACACAACATCCCCAGACCAGACTTTGTAAAACACTGTTGAAGTGATGCAATAAAATAACATACAAAATGTACTTAACCTCAAGGTATAAAATGTCAAAAAAAAACCAAAACCCTTATCATTATACTATTAAAGCGTAATTGAACGTAATTAAACCAGGGTTTTATTATTTTAATTTTGCATGTATTTCCACTTTAAGAAGTTATCATTGAGAGTATAAAATATTTACATTTTCACTGCAGTCCCACTATGTTACCTTACCAAGCGCACTTGGCAGTCGAATAGACAATTAACTTCAAGTGCTTATTATGACGTCATAATCATTGTGTCGTCACAATTGTCGTGCCAGCGATCACGGAAAACGGCTGTTCAAATGACTGTTACATCCATGACGATAACGAATGATTATTTCATTATAGATGCAATATTCCTTGGGATTTCATCATAAAATTGTAACCAAATGTAAATATAAGCATTGAACGTCTTTCAGTTGGCCAGCTGAGACGTTCAATGCTTAAATATTTCCATTTCTACACCAATCTATTATTCTTGTCAGTTATTAACATAAAAGGTAATCCTCTTACCTCAATACGATAAAAAGTTAATTTTATACAATATGGAGAACTTAACATATTGATATTTCTAATCAAAACATTTTTCGGCCCTAATTCAGTTTAGTGTCGTGGTAAATAATTAGATTGAAGTACAGGGAAAGGAGCAAGACATATCATTTTGAAAAAGTTTTACATATCTTAGATCAGACGGACTTCAATTTCCGTATTCACACATCAATCACTGAGATCAAAAAGGGCATTTAAACAGGACATGGCAACATTAAATTTAAGTGGTTCGGTCAGAACACACGTGTATCATTAGTTCCTGGGTATTGAGTTGTATCTGTGTTGTTATCTTCTTGTTTCTTGTGCACTAAGCTTAAGAATGTCTACGATGTCAAATAGACGATTTTCTTTGGAATTCTTATTTCTTTTCTAAAATTAAATGTACAATAAGTAAAAACAGTATTGGACAAAAATTCAATAGTGAAGACAAAATATTGTCGAAATTTCTAGTCGATCTGCCTCATTATCAATACCAAACCACAAATAAAAACAATAAGTACAGTAATCAAATTTATCACAGCCAGTAGTTATATACATGATAAAAAAATTAAGCATCAAATTATCAAATGGATACTAATAGAACGGCAACATTTTATTATGCTTGGGTGAATGGCAGTGTGGGTATACTTCAAAAGAGGGGGAAATACAGTTACCTCCCTTTACTTACTCTTTTTGAAACGGAGCTCCATATATACATGAAAAATACACATTTTCTTTATATTACACTTGTAGTTGGCACATCACACGGTATCTTTATTTGGAAGAACACTTAATATTAATATATAAATCTACTGGATAACACCACAGGCTCAATTGTCTTCTCACAGTTTGAAATTAAGCACTTTATTGATAGACACGTCGATGAAAAAACGATTCGGTTTATTTTGATACAGTTTTGAATCATAAGTACAACTATTTTATTCCTAAGCAAAATTAAACTTAAAACCCATTAGAACCATTATACAAGAGTTTTCTAGTGGCATTTCAGGATTTAAATGAAATTCTAATTAAATGTCAATCAATCTTTATTTTGACACATAACACGCTCTAAATCTTCAAATCTATCAAAAATCATCCTAATGACCTATCATAATACTATTTAGCTTTTGAAATATTTTATTATTATTAAAACTAAAGTGCCTATTGAAGTACGCATGCTTCAGATCTCACTTGACTAGTTTGTCGTGTAACTCTTACAGCCGTAGATATCATTTGGCGAGAAGGAGGTCGTCTGGATTCTGCCCGGGCACTCTGTATCCGAGCCGACAGTCTGACAAGGTCGGGAGTCTTACACGACATCCGGCGAATGTCCTCTTTGATAAGATGCTTCTCACCTGGTCTGCTTGAATCCGGTACATACAACCGACTTGGGAAGTTTTCAATCACATCAGTGACTGGGTCAGACAGTTCTAAGATGAGACAGAGTATCAACACTCGGCCGTCCTCGCACCCTACAGCGACCGTCCTGTCATCAGCACCAACACTTATACACGTAGCCCGGCCATGTACGAACAGGTGCCCCTTTAGGTAGCCATCAGAGGCTCGAGTCACAATGACTTCTCGGAGATTGGAAGAAAGTCCTACAATGTACCTCCCGTCTAACGCCATACATGCTGTGCCAGACGCGAAGTCCGTTTCTGATTTACATTTGGTTTTGTAGTTACTTCCGCTGTAAACGTTCATCTTATTATCAAGAACAGCACTGAATCTCGAGGAAAACTGGATGTGGTTGATGTCCGTATATGGTTCAAGAAAAGAGGGGATATGCTTGAGGCAGACCTCTTTTTCGACATTGTATAGCAATGCCCCCTTTTCAATAGTCTGTGGTCGGACGATACCGAATGCAGCATCGAATGTGTAGCTATCTACATCGTTTCCATAAATGAGGAATACGTTGTCATTTTCAACCGGGAATGCATCGAGAAACTGACACGTTTCGCTGGCTTCTGGTAAAGCATTCTGAACTCTAAGGAATATACATTCGTTCCCGGCGTTTGAAAGATCCCGAACGAGAAGGCGTATTTCATGCCAACGAACGGACTCCATAAATGATTCCGGGCTCTCCTTCTTCATACATGTCTGCACGACACACATGAAATAACTAGTCATGTCGGTCGTAAGTATTTTGGGAGTGGAAACAAACTCCGTATTCTTGGAAAATTCGAGAGATGCGCTATTGCCCGAATCAGGTTGAAGAAGGATAAGACTGTATGCGTTTTCTGCCCAGTCGAATCGCGAGTGCTTCTGACAAGCCACCATCAGGCAGAGTTCGCTGTTTTTGCTAAAAATAGCGAATCTATTGTTCTGCAGCTGGTAGACCTTCCTGTTGGCTGACATGTCCCATAGAATATCATCTCGTAGAATCTTCCACTCTGCATTGTCGTCATCTTGATCTGACGTCCGATAGGCACGGGTAAGAATGTATCGACCATTTGGAGAGAAAGCTACCTCCTTTATCTGGTCCTCCGACTCAAGACTATGTTGGATTATATCCGTTACTCGACCGTCGTTCATTGTCATCACTTTCGCCTCAGGAACTCTGCTTTCAAAGGCGACTACCTGGCCAGATTTCGATGATACCGACAGACCTTTTACGGGACTAGGAAAGATTTCGTTCGAATGGAAAATATCTGAATCCAAATTATCAAGATTCCAAACTTGGAACGAATTGTCCTCTAGTAGGCTGACACACTTATTAACTGCCTCTGATGTGAACATCTTTGTTATTGGAGATATAGAGGCATGAAGAACTCGAAGGGGCTCGCCATTTTGTGCGCTCCATACTGCTAGATACGTGTACCGTGACGCCACGATGAGTTCATCCTCCGGTGTAAAGCCAGCGCCTGTGTATTGTGACGACGGATCAACAAATATTCCGTTTGGGAGTTGTTGATACTTCCTGATAATCTTCTCCGTGTCCACGTCCACTTGATACAGACATTTGGAAGATCGCACCAGCAAGTATTTCTCGGTGTGTGATAAGACACACTCCTTTGTCTCCAGGTCTGTGAGGATACAGTTAGTGCTGTACTTCCTATTGAAAATGTCAAAGAAGACAGATTCGACCATCTTGCTTCTGGTGAGCACAAAGCATGTGAGTGACTTGCTAATGAAGATAATATCCTGTGGAACATCGCTGGTTTGGGCAACGCACCTCCTCTCCATTAGAGGTAACTCGTACAGTATAAGCGTCCGTCCGGAGTTGAATGTTAGATGAGTATCGTTTGGGTTAATTGCGACCGCGTGAGTATGAAAACTGAACTTGTGTAGAAGGACACATCTTTGGAGATCTATTACATACGGTCCGGCTCCTTTTTCTATTGCAAATACCAGGTATTTGTTGGATACTTCAATGTCAGACATTGTACCAAGTCCATACTCAACTTCCCCATGTAATTCACCACAATCTGACTTGAAAATTTTAACCGAGCGATCGTTTTGAAACACGTTTAGGTATTTTCCATTTCTCGTTGGATGAATCTCTCCAACCGGCATCATCATGTCAGGTCTCGGATCGCCTCGCGATAGCTCCCATACACGAACTCTGGAGCTGTAGTACGGTTTCGCTGTAAGGAGGATGCCATCTTCGCTTGAGAACACGTCAATATCTACAGGACAGTAGACGTTACCGCCGACATCACATTCGTATTGTAGCGGGCCTCCAGGGGCACTATATATCTGGCATTTAGGTACTAAGGGACAAAACTTCTGTTGAGCAAGATCGCATTGGTGTATCAGCTGTTTTATGTAAGGATAAGTCTTGATATGTGGAATCAGCCGTCCAGTTAGCTCAACGCCCAACGCGTGTAAGTCCATCTCTAGCGCAGAGCCGGACATTCTGAGAGCGTCACCTACAAGAGCTGTTTGTCTGTCATCAAACATGTCGATATCTGTCAGTAACTGCTGCAATGAAGACGACTTGATGCGATAATATAGATGATCAAAATTGCAAAATGTCTTCTCGCGAAGGTCGTCGTAGCGCGCGCTCATCATTAAGCTGTGCGGCAGCTGTGTCATCTTTCGGAAATTGTATCGTTCGTCCACATCTGATGTACCGAATAAGTAAGGCTGTTTTGGCAGCAATCGACAGGCTTCACTTTCGGCGTTCGCGATATTTCGTTTCGTCATAAGCGCGGATGGATACTGAAACGGTTTCTTTCTAGCACCGCTCCATTTTCCTAAGTAATAATCGGCAATGTTGGTGTAAATCTGTAGTGAAAAAGTCTCGTCTCCAAGATAACGACATTCTGCGACTGATGAAAACAGGCGGCATTTCCAGCACATCACAAAAATTCCATCCATTTCTCGTTCTTCAATGTAATCATCGAGTTGATGTTTGATGGCAGTGAAAAGTCTCGGTAGGAATCTTCTGATTGGTGGATGCCATTCGACATATAGATCATTCAAAAGCACATCATCAACTGACAATATGTCGAAAAGTTCATTCTCGCTTAGTCCGGCTTTTGCTGCCGTAATATATCCTAACACAGTCGACACGAGACGTCTTCCATGCGCTTGCTCAAGACGATCAAAAACAGAGTGCACAATCTCCTCAACATTTGACCCCAATACCGTCGTTTCCGGGTCATCAAATGACCTCCACCGACACACCTCACTGAATACTAAAGTGACGTATAGGGGAAGCGTGGATGCCCTAAAGGAGTCTTTGATAGTTTTCCACTGATTATACGTCACAGCTAGTTCCCGAGAGTTCATCAAGCGCTTCACAATATCCTCACAATCCGTAGAACTGAAGGGACTCAACTCATGGGTGTTTGTTGGACATTTGTTTATTAGGCGTTGCACGGTGTCCTTATTTTCCGTGCTGGTGGTGACGACTATTTTGATATTGGCAGCAATACGAGACGGCAGCCATTCCAGTTTATGTCCATTGTCACAAGTAGACAACACGTCCAGTGAATCTAAAAGAATGATGATCATGCCTCCAAATTCGCCACGTTGAAGAAGGTCGATGAAGTAAAGTTTTAACGTCTTGAAATCACTCGGGACTTCGTGACGGTATTTACCCATGGCAAAAGCAAGCTGGTGACATACAGAATGCAACAATTGCTGCGCTGAAAGTGTTTTCTGTGTTTTCCCTAAGAATCTACATACAATTGCAGTTCTCATTGCTAGATCGTTGTTCTGAATCGCCACGTTGATATCTAAAGCTATTTTTGCCATGACTGATGACTTTCCGCTACCAGCTTGACCACAGATGACTAAAGGCTGGTCCGTTTCGGACAGAAGGTACTCTTTAACAGCCGCGAGGACCTCCGAACGGCCGTGGAAGTTTGGACACAATTTAATTGCAATATTGTGATGTTGTAATACTTCATTGTAAAGTTCGTCTTCCACTAAAGGGTTCCTCTTCTCTACCGCATTGTCGACTAGTGATTTCACGGAATTGAACATTTTTCGAGATAATGTTTTCAGATACTCCTCTCTCGATGGGTTTTTTAATCCATTACCTGTCCATTCAATCTCCGATTCATGGATATTACCTGCAGGAAGAAGAAATTTGAGCGTGGATTTGATGTCATCCAATTCCTGAACACTACTGTTATCAACACTCTGGTTTATCGGATCCAAATCTATATATTCACCTTTGACGCTATCACTCTGAAGCTTATCCATATTGCTAAATTCCCTGATGAAAACCAAGCTTTTATCTGCCCTGGAATCAGGTGGCAGTTCATAGAGTCCTTCCATGTGTAGGTCTGCAATTTAAAAAAGAACAACAGTATGCATTTTGTCAAATTAAATTTGCCTATATTTGCCTAAATACTTTTTATTTACTTCTTCACTAATAGTCAATGTTTTATAACTCTAACATCTTGTGCGGAACTCGATACGTTCTAAAACTTTCTGTTTACAGTATGGTTGTTATTCTTTGTGTGTTATTTGCTATATACCGTGAATAACAAGTTAGGTTAGTATGGTTACCTGTAAAACTATACCGAAATTGAAAATGTCCGAATAGATCTCTCAGCAAATTGGTATCAAAGAGGACATTTCTCGAATTAAACAACTGTACATTAATTGATATACTGTTATTTTGTTAAACATAGCGGATCTATTCTTACCTGAAGACTGATATTTCTGATAATCCGTCTGGTTGAGCGACTTTTCCTTCAGACATAGTTCAGCTCCTGTAGACAGCAGGTGGTGTAACTTCGCCAAGGTATCGCTACTGGCAGGGATCACACAATCTTAACGAAGAAAACGTTTATCTTTATATTAATTCATAACGTTGTCTAACTTATGATGTCAAAATGATCTTAACAATTTGTCAGACCAATGATATAGCTCACGGTAAGGAAACAACCCTGGAAACTTTGAAAGTATAAACAGCATTTAATGTTATATAAATGTGATAACCTTTAATCATTGAACAGGTTACCTCCCTTCTTTATCTAGCTACTAAATGTTAGGTTCCATGTACATGTAAATAATGTCCATATCTATAGGATTACACACAAGATTCTAACTATATGATAATAAGTATATATTATACCGTTGGTTGGCATTCCAGGCTTCGTTATTGATACTAGATGTACATATATGTAAAACTCTAACATAAATGAAAAGAAAAAATCAAACATTGTATTTTAGAACAAAAATGTGCATATTCTGAATAATTATTTGACTGGAGAAACTAATCTTACCCATTATATCAACCGGAAGGACAAAACGACGTATAATCGGCGTGACGTTCGTGTCCTCTTTGTAGTACGTCTCCAGCGGAGTGACATCATGATCATTGTTTACCAAAGTCTCGTAAATTCTCTCGAACTCAGACCCTGGTATC
Source organism: Argopecten irradians (assembly GCF_041381155.1). NCBI lineage: Eukaryota > Metazoa > Mollusca > Bivalvia > Pectinida > Pectinidae > Argopecten > Argopecten irradians. Next base: position 31,228,487 of record NC_091142.1, on the reverse strand, counting down.
TCTTCCGGGGGACTGTAACGCCTATGCTTTTGTCCAATCAGACCCTGAAAAAAAAGAATTCCAGTTCCATTTCATCATCGACTTCAATTTCAAACAACAGATAGCAGGCATTACATATCTATATCTTTTCCCAAGATTATCCCATCATCGACTACCTCTATAAGGTTACGTTTCGATATATGACAACAACTTAAATTGAACAGATTAGTTTCAGACTAAAACATCATTGACATTGCCTTTGTTAAATAAAACAGGATCAGACATTGGCATTTTTCTTCAACAAAAGTTACTACTTACACCATTACACCATTGTTTTTATGTATAAAATATAAGAAATACGTTAGCTTTGAGTTACCAAAAGCATAATCGACGTTCGTAAACTACGTCGGCGGTGATTTCCGTCGACTTGTCCCGTCTTTCGGTGATTCTGACCTTTTCGTTATGATTTGTACGTCATAATGACCGAGTCTAATCGTCCTCCACCCACCGTATTTAAAATCATCGTATTGGATAAGAGTGCATTTTAAGAGACTTTTTGAGGACTTTATTTATTCATTTTTTTTTTCTCCTGTAGGTCAATAAGTCATTAAGTATGATTATAGATAATATAATTAGTCCTTCGAGTATAAGTAATAAATTGCATACATTGAACTTTAAATTAGAATCTTGTAAATCACTCGTCAATAAGGAGTGGCTACCTACCAAGAACACTGGCCCCATGGATAACTCACGGCATTGACGGATTTCACGTAGACACATCTGTTCAGTAGGCATCGGAACAATGCCCTCTGTCTCGGCGCCCCACTTAAGGTCAACAGCCTGCATAAACGGTAAAGGTCAACTTTATAATATTTACTAGCATTTTTGTCTCATTACACCTGATATTTACTGGATGAATTATTGATTTACAGTGTCTTCTTTGTAATTATCTAAGTCTAAACAGGAAGTCCGTAACCGGAATGCGTTTACCTGGAAGTCGATGCCATGTTGGTCCCGACAGTATTCACGCATGTCTGGGTACACGTGAAGCATAAATGCTGTCCTCTCGGCCTCCGTGTCTGTAACAAATTAAAATGATAATTATTTTGACAATGTCCCAGGAATTGAGAGCATGTTTCGGTGTGTTATATCTATTCCTGGTTCCTCTTTTGATATTATTTTCGAAAAAAATAGCCTTTGTTAAGACATTTGGAAAATAAACTTGCGTTGAAAAATTGAAGAACAATGTCAATATATTGGATAAAATGTGAAACATATTATCAAATGTCAACACAGAGTGAACCTTGTTGATGGGTTTATGATCATTAGTATCTTAGTTGTCCGTATGGTTATATAATAACTAATGCAAAATCTACGATGGCTTGAATTTTAACTTTGAGACAGAACAAAGATAACTTACCATATCCGGCGGAACTGACGTAGAGTCTGACGATTTTTGGAGAGGATTGTGGGACGTCTGCTAAGGGGAGACCACCCATTAGTAATTTTTCCACCATCGTCCTCTCATCATCGGCCAGATGTTTGTATCGCAGTGGCGCCTCCAATGTTGCGCGCTTTTGGTGCGTCTGGTCACTCTCAATGACGTCATCAAGATGACGGTACCGGAAGTGGCATTCCGCACCTAATAGAAATTACAAATGATAACAGGTTCATCAATCATTGATTCGTTCTTGTTTGTATTTTTGAATTAATACGCTAATCCTACAATCGTACAGTGGACATAATGGAGTGGCAGATGACCAGTCATAATGCTAGATTTTACAGACCATATTGTACACTAGGTTATGTCCAAATGTGTAAAAGATATCATTATTCCCGATATTAATAATAGTCTGAGAATACATGCTTAGAACTCATAAAATAATGGCTCTTTAGTTTGACTACCACAACGTAAGCATGGCAATACAATTTTTGTGAGGTAAGTAAGATTCAGTTTCCAATCTTTATATTTTGAAATGATGTTGACAGATGTGTTTTATTTTCTTCCACGATGTACTGGATTTCGATGTTTTCTTCGTTTGAAATATAACCTCAAATATGGTAATAATTTGAAGATGACTTAAAGTGAACAGTCGGGCAAGGATGGCTAAAGTCGGTAAAAATGGTGTGAATGTATCCAGAATAATTTCTTATGGAATAGAAAAATAAACTTTCTCGTCAAAATCTGTCTGCGCACATAGAAATTAATTTAAAGTATAGGAATCCTAAAACGTCCTCCCGGCTGACTATGCCCGTGGTTACATTTCCACGCAGCCTCGCTTTCAATGCTTTCACCTTTTCTTTATTTCAATGGTCAGAACTGGGAAATGTAAGCAGACCTTGACCGTCGTATTAATATGTGAGAACTTTTGGAAGGCCAATAAACGCATTTAGACTGGTTTTCTTTGCCCGACTTTTCACTTTAAAGAACCAGGATTATATGTGTACGGTTGTGAAGGAAACATCAACAACCGATGTCATATGACGGTTGTTAATAGGACCCAAACCACTATACATTGCAGCGTCATATGATAATGGGGATGGTTGTGAAGGGGATTTAAACAACTAAGGTTCAGTTGCAACAATATGTCTTAGCTTGAAATTCCCTACGAAGACTCCGTAACTTATTTTTTTCCTGAAATTCTGTAATGTCCTTCTGTGAAAAAATAAGTTAAAGGGTGTATTTAAGGACAAGAATGAACTAGAGCCAGTCGGTTGTGAAGGAGTCTCAAACAACCATGGTTACACGCTGACGGTTGTGAAGGAGTCTTAAACAACCATGGTTATGTGAAGGAGTCTCAAACAACCATGGTTACACGCTGACGGTTGTGAAGGAGTCTTAAACAACCATGGTTATGTGAAGGAGTCTCAAACAACCATGGTTACACGCTGAAGGTTGTAAAGGAGTCCCAAAAGCCATGGTTACACGCTGACGGTTGTGATGGAGTCTCAAAAGCCATGGTTACACGCTGACGGTTGTGAAGAACTACATTGAAACAGACGAGAAGACAAAACAGCGACTTCCGGTGGCACTGTGAAAGCGTGAAGGCGTGAAGTATTTCTGTCTCTACAAAATGTGGTTTTAAACTCAGTTAGACAGAGTCTTTTGGAATTACTTTGACGAACCACAATTTTGTGACATTATGGAACATTCGTAACTTATTGGATTTTGGAAAAAGTGACTATTTCTCGAGATATTTGAGAATATCTCCTGTGTGATGTGAGAAGTTTGTCATGCTTCAGTGACCACCATAGTGAACACTATCCACGCGCACACCTGTTCTTGAGATACTACGTACAGGTACGTGTTGCCCGATTTCGTTGCTGGCATTTATTTGACACGATACTATTATTCACTGTACGGACTAGTAAATCTAGAAAATGCCGACCGGTAGGAGTACTAGTACCAGTAATAAGACGAAATCTGATCGTAGAGGTAGCGGAGTGTCAGTTAGTCAAATGGACAGTACCGATGATAAACTCGACCATATTAACCAGGTATTATTAACTCTCATGACAAAAGATGATATGATTTTTCATATGGACAAATTGAGAGATGAAATCAGACAAGAAAACAAAGAGATGATTGAGAGACTTGAAGGGAAAGTTTTTGACCTGGAAAATGAGAACGAGAGATTACGAGAAACAGTTGGTCAGTTAGAGACAAGTGTACAGATAGCTGAAGAGAGAATAGTTCATATGGCACGGCGGGATAATGCACTGGAACAACAAGGCCGGAAAAATTCGATTCGAATTGTCGGACTAAACAGTGATCGCACTGAGACGGCTGAGGTTTGCGTTGAAAAATGTGCCAAATTTTTCAGGGATAATCTTAAAGTCGATGTCAAAGTAACTGATATCGACATTGCCCATCGACTTGGACCTCGTTCCACTATTTGCAAATTTGTGCGCAGAATGAAAAAATTCGAAGTTATGAAGGCCAGGAAAGAGCTCAAGGGTAAGAAGATATATATATTTGAAGACTTGACCCAGGAAAACCAACAAATTCTGAAGCGCGCGTACGAGCTAGACTGTGTTGAGAACTCCTGGTCGATTGAAGGCAAGCTGTTTGTTAAGCTGAGAAACGGGAAAAAGCGAAGAATTTCTGATGACACTATCTTAACAAGCGCGTACCTGCTGAATGACGCGAATTTCGCTAATTAATTAGCGTGAGTGATAAAGACTAATGCGCTCATCATACGTGAGTATGGCATGTACACCAGGAACTGAAACATTACTTTTTCCCATCTTATTTTTGTCTGTGATGTGTTTGTTTACATACTTCACATTAATTTCATTTCCTTTCCTGTAATGCAACGCATAAAACCGTACTGCATATGATAATTTAAATAGCCAATTGATACTATATCATCTCAGTGAGTCATACTAAACTTCACCATATCAGTGAAAGTATAATATTTATCAATATATATTGTGCAATTGTTTCTAAGTGTATTGCATTTACATTGCAAATTCATTGGGGTTTGGTGTACAAATTAGTCTCAATTCACACTAGGCTTATATACATGTATTCCATGAAATATGCTCTTATGTTTGGGTATTGTGCATAAAACTGTTGATCTGAAACCCGTACATCCTATGAAATTCCAAATAGTTCTATAATTGAACTGCTTCTTGTCTATTCCATGAATGTGCATAGTCCTACGAAAATGTACCACTCTTATGTGAAATAATACATGGTGTGAATTATGTATATATCCCGCTGTAAAAGTACTTTTGACTCTATGAACTCAAGTGTTGTATGAAAGTAGCCTTATAGCATACATCTTAATCGTTTTTTTGCAAATTAGTATAATATTAATATAAGTTGCTATATGTAATGAACTTTCATATACAACCACAGGGGTTTGGCTCTAGATCTGTAGACCTTTTTCTCTTTCCATATGTGTGGTACTGTGTCACAGTATTACACATATGGGGAGGAAAGATGTGTACAGAGCCAAGCGCCGGTGATACAACTGTGTACAATACAGTACAGTGTCATATACATATGTACAATATTTTTGGTACAACGCACTCTGTAGTAAACGTGGAAATATCACTTAACTGAATTTTTATATGTAATGAACGTAATAATTCATATGCAATGAACTTTCATATAATACCACAGGGGCTTGGCTCTGTGGACCTTTTTCTCTTTGCATATGTGTGGTACTGTGTCACAGCATTACACATATGGGGAGGAAGGATGTGTACAGAGCCAAGCGCCGGTGATCTGTGTACAATACAGTACAATGTAATATACAATATTTTTTTTTTTTTTTTTTTTTTTGAACAATGTACTCTGTAATAAACGTGAAAATATCACTTAACAGAATTGTTTCGTGCTATCATAAAGTGTGGGTTGTGATTAAATAGTGTATTTTATATGCGCCTGCGCGCGCAGATACACACGCACACACATGCATGCGAGTTCCTTTGAAAAGAACATTCGTATACAACCACAGGGGTTTGACTCTGTATACATTCCTTTCTCTGCATATTTGTGGTACTGTGTCACAATATTACACGTGTCGAGAGGAAGGACGTATACAGGGCAAAATGCCGGTGAAGACTTCATTTAACTTTTCTTTTTATATAAAGTGTGGGTTGTGATTAAAATAGTTTATTTCATATGCGCCTGTGCGCACTAATTAATACACACGCACACACAGGCATGCTATGGTCACTGCTTCCACTTACATTGGTGGGACACGGTAGCGATATGTGGTTGTACACATATACATGTATGTATACACGTTATGCTTTACGGTGTTTACGGTTTACATGTTCATATCAATAAAATGTATATATATCTTTAACAAATTATTTGAACTGTGAGCGTGCCTGGGTCCTGCGTTAATTATTAAAGTACATGTAACGAACACTAAATAGTAAATTTATACCATACAGTATATGAACAGTGTAACGTAATATGTATATGCTTAGGCATGAATGGGAAATCTATTCATTTATGTAAAACAAAAAGAACCAGATAACTGTTTCTAGTTTTTTTTCTCGGTTTTTTTTCTTTTTATTATTTTTTTTTCATTCTTCTTTCTGTGTTTTGTGTGTTATTTTTTGTGGTTTTTTCTTTTTTTACATTTACTTTTCTTACGTTGACAAACCTTGATGTCTACCACTTATTATTGAAATTTTATATCGTGGAAGTATGTAATTGATTAATTTCAAAAACAAACAAAACAAAATCTTGTGTAAAATATGTGTTTAAAATATGTGTTGGTGTGTTGCTAACTTTTTTTCTTTCCGGATTCCCGAGCTCCGGGTTTCTTCCTATTACTTCGTTTTATCTCCACTCTGTTATTTCCGGTTTGGCACACGTGTAGTCGACGGCCGGTGTGTTTTGGTTGTGAGCAGGTGTGTAGTGGACGGTCGGTGTGTTTTGGTTGTGAGCAGGTGTGTAGTGGATAGTGAGTCACTATTCTCTGACCATGGTTTGTATGTTTTACCTTCTTCTTCTCCTTTACTCTTTTTTCTTTCTTTATGTTCTACTTTCTCTTTGTTGGGAGGTGCCAAGTCATCTGGTTACACATATGATATCATGAACACCAATGACATCACGGTGCTATCAGCGAACTGTCAGGGGTTGGGTGACAGGGTCAAAAGGAAAGACGTATTTTCTTATTTAAGAGATAAACGATATAGTATATATTGTTTACAGGACACTCATTTTTCTCCTGAACAGGAACAAATTATTAAAAACGAATGGGGGTATCACACATATTTTAGTTCTTTTAAATCTAATGCACGTGGCGTGGCAATCCTTTTGAATAATAACTTTGAATTTAAAGTTTATAAAGAAAAAAGGGACTCGAGTGGTAATTTTCTTGCTCTTGATATAGTTATTGATGGGTCCAGAACAACACTTATCTCTTTATATGGACCAAACCAGGACACACCAAGCTTTTATGACTTAGTTATAGACACGGTCAATGGCTTTGGGAATGATAATATTATTATATGTGGAGACTTCAACTTAGTTGTAGAACCAAATTTAGACTACGATAATAATTATAGACATGTGAATAATCCTGCAGCCAGAAATAAAGTCTTGGAAATCATTCAAAATTATAGTTTAATTGACATTTTTAGGGAGCACCATCCAGATACTAGGCGCTATACCTGGAGAAAAGTAAATCCTATAAAACAAGCAAGACTGGACTTCTTTTTAATATCCGAAACTCTTCTTTCTAGTGTTAATAGGTCCAGAATTGAACCGGGTTATAGATCTGACCATTCTATTCCAACATTATCTTTGACTTTGAATGAATTTAAAAAAGGGAAGGGACTTTGGAAATTTAACAACTCTTTATTATTTGAATCTGAATATCTGGAAATGATTAAAACTTGTATTGAGGAGGTCAAGCTGCAGTACTGTTTACCTGTGTATAATTTTAATTCTATTGAAAATATTTCTAACAGTGATATACAGTTTTTAATAAATGATCAATTATTTCTGGAAACATTACTTATGGAAATAAGGGGTAGATCTATATCATATTCATCTTTTAGGAAAAAACAAGCTAGTGTACTTGAGGATAATCTTAAGACTTCAATTGAATTATTAGAGGCGGAAACTGATCCTGACCATGAACAATTAGATAGATTAAGAAAGGAGTTGGAAGCTGTACGTGTTAAAAAAGTTAAGGGCAGTCTAATTAGATCAAGGGCAAAATGGATTGAGGAGGGGGAGAAACCAACATCATATTTTTTAAATTTAGAAAACAGAAATTTCACTTCTAAGATCATACCTAAAATACAAAAAGATAACGGAGATATTATAACTAAACAAGAGGAAGTCCTGTCTGAAGTAAGATTATTTTATGAAAATCTTTATAAGTTTAGGGAGACTGATAACGTTGACTTAGAAGTACATTTAGAAAATTGTAATATTCCAAAATTAAGTAATACTGAGTCAGATAGCTTAGAGGGTAAGATAACGTTTGAGGAAGCAGGAAAAGTTCTAAGAGGTATGAAAAATAATAAGAGTCCAGGGTCAGATGGTTTCACTTCAGAATTTTTTAAAGTTTTTTGGAAAAAATTAGGTAGTTTTGTTGTGCGCTCTTTAAATCATGGTTTTTTAGTAGGTCAATGTTCAGTTACCCAAAGACATGGAATTATTGTGTGTGT